>NW_025535095.1:0-121529 GCF_020615455.1 Coregonus clupeaformis
GCCACGTATTGCCTACATCATCCCCCTCCACCCTCCACCACCCCCCCCCCCTCCACCACCCCCTCCTCCACCTCCTGTTCAAAGCCAGGCTATTACTATTTAATCATCACAGCGGTAAACATTTCAACACCAATCTTTCCGTAGTTATTAAACTGATGCTCCCATGTGTACATTATGTCGTTGTCATATGGATACATCCGTTTGGCAAGTCACAAATTCATATCATGAGACCTGCCTGAGTGGGTGAGACCACCTCAGCTTTTCCACATCTTTGCAGCCTGGGTAGGCCTCCCCCACCTACATGCCTTTCCTCCTTTCCTTTCTCTCCTCCTTTCTCAGTCTCTATCTCACCTCCTCTCCCTCCCCCTCTCTCTCGCCTCCTTCTCCCCTCTCTCTCCCTCCTTCTCCCCCAATCATTCTCTCTCTCCCTCCCTTCTCCTCTCCCTCCTTCTCCCTCTCTCTCTCCTTCCCCTTCTTTCTCTCCCCTCCTTCTCCCTCTCTCTCCCTCCTTCTCCTCTCTCACCCATACTTTCCTCCTTCTCCCTCTCTCTCCCTCCTTCTCCCCTCTGCTCGTCCTTCTCCCCTCTCTCGCCCTCCCTTCTCCCTCTCTCTCCTCTTATTTCCTTCTCTTATCTCTACTCTATAACATTACTCCCTTCTCTCTCTGTGCTGTTCTCACGTCTCTCTCTGTATTATTCCTCCCTTCTCTATGTACTGTTTCCCTCCCCTTCTCTCTCTATGGTTGATCCATTCCCTCTTCCTCTCTATGGCTGTTCCTCCTTCTGGCATGTTCCCTCCCCTTCTCTCTCTCTATGGCTGTTTCCCTCCTTCTCTAGCTATGTGTCCTCCCCTTCTCTCTCTCTGGCTGTGTTCCCTACAGCTCTCTCTGTGGCTTCTCGTATGTCCTCCCTTCCCTCTGTAAACGTTCCTCCCTTCTCTCTGCAGTGTGGCTTTTAAGAGAGGTTGAGTGGGGATCATCACCCAATGGCAATCAGCATTACCTTAATCTACAGGGACAGGCGCACACACACACACACACACGAACACCCACAAAGCCAGAGACCCTGGGAGCATTGTTCCTGCGCTGAGTGGTAATCACCCTCCTATTGATCCTGTGAGTGGTAATCACCCTCTAGTCCTATCTCCTGGTCTGGCTCACCTGGGACCTCCACCACATGGTTTCTTTAACTCCCAGTCCTCAACAGACCCCCCAGCAGGTTGTTGTTGTAGCGTCAGAGCGCACCTGGATTCAACGTGCGATCTAGTCATCGAAACCACTTCACATGGCACACCAATCGACCGGAACTAATATCTAATATCAACCACTTACTAGAGTCAACGCTACTAGACTGTTCACTAGTCATCTAGTCATCAACCACTTCAAACAGGCACAAGACACTGTTTCTGTCAACTAGTCATCTAGGTCATCACCTTCAAACTAGGACAGCACATCTACAATTCAACCTAATAATCTGTTCATTTCAACAGACAGCATCTACCATTCAACTAGCGTCATCTGAATGAACAACCACTTCACAGGACACACATCTACAGATTCAACTAGGCCATCTAAACAGTCAACGCTTCACTAGGACAGCCATCTACTGATTCAACTGAGTCATCTGATAAACAACCCTTCACTGTAGACACATCACGTTCAACTGTGTAACGAATCATCAACTCCACTTCACGGACAGCACATCTCATGATTCACTAATGCATCTAGTCAAACGCACTTCACTAGGACAGCACATCTCGCCGATTCAACTAGTCATCTAGTCATCGACCACTTCACTAGGACAGCACATTACAGATTCAACTGAGCATCTAGTCATACAACCACTTCTACTACGGAAGCACATCTCACTGATTCCAACTAGCCATCTAGTCATCAACCACTTCACCTTGTCACACACGATCAACTGAGATATATAGTCATCAACCACTGCCAAAGCAGCACATCATCGAAATTCAACTCAGTTATCAGTCATCAACCACTGCTACACGGGACACACATCTACTAATTCAACTAACAATCTGAATATCAACCACTTCAACTAGTACAATCGGGGTTTAGAGGGTTATCTGTCTAAACGTTAATTGGTGATACCTCATTGTTTGTGATAATATTTAAAAAAGTTGCGGTGGAGCAGGTGGTCTAAGGCACTGCATCGCAGTGCTAGCTGTGCCACTAAGAGATCCTGGTTAGAATCCAGGCTCTGTTGTAGCCGGGCTGCGACCGGGGAGACCATGGGGCGCACTGACAATTGGAGGGAATGGCCGCAGGGATGTAGCTCAGTTGGTAGAGATGGTGTTTGCAATCGCGGGTTGTGGGTTTGATTCCCATGGGGGGGCCAAAGTAGTTTTTAAATAATAATGTATGCACTCATAACTCTGAGTTACTCTGGATAAGAGTGTCTGCTAAATGATTAAAATGCAAAGGAAGAAATCACTATAACTGAAGGCAGCCAGTGTATAAAAACTCACCAGACAGATACAAACCTGAAAGGGCCAAAGAATAAGGTTTACTGTGTTTGTAGACCATTAGGCCAGCCAATGTCCAGAGTCAAGAGCATGGGGGACTCTTAATTTGAAGGACATTTTACACTATGGTTCTACTGATGCTGCCAAGGGAACAGAGATGAACCAGTGGAGTAGCTAAGTAGCAAGCTTCGCTAACAAGCATGTTGGGAGAATGAAACCAACGTGGGATAAACGTTCAGGACAGGTAGTGAGTGAAAATGTAAAGTGACCCGTTCAGCCACTGTCTGGTTATTCCATGTAACTTCTTATACGTTTTTTTCTTTTGCAATGTTTTTATTTACAATGTTTTTTTTTGAACAGATTCCAGTTGGAATGTTCCTCACTAAATACTTACCGCCTCCCAACAACAACAAAAACCCTCAAACAAACACAGGTACAGTCAGCCAATGAAATTACAGGATCAATCATACTAATTAGAAAGGCAGAGGCATGCATGATAAGAAATGGAGGCTCATTGTCACACTCTATTTGACATATGCTTTAAGATACCCAAACGTCAAATACATGTCGACAATCCTTCCTCCAAAAGGACCCTTCTAAGGATCACATGTCATGAAAATCCCCCAAAAAGCCATGTCTTCTTTTATTTTCCCACGGAGGAATACCCTAGACAAATTCACAATGGAAACTTTAGTCTACCTTGAACCTCTGTTGAGTCTTTGAAAGGGAAGTTCAAATCCAAGACGCAGAAAGAATCCAATGGAACACGGTGATGTCATGAGAGAATGATAGAGACCTCTAGAAGTGCAAAACCATATTATCATACGTGGGGCCTTGAAAGGCTTCCACCATTTTAATTAATGTAGACAACTGGGTGGGACTTCCATCTTTCATTGGCTGGCCACCTCAACCACACCCGCACTGCAGCCTTACAGGCGTACTGCCTAATAGCCAACTATCATCACAATACATTGTGTTAACGTGAGATTGGCCGACTATCATCACAATACTGCCTAGGTATTAGCCAACTATCATCACAATACATCTGTGCAACACAGGCTCGGTCAACTATCATCCACAATACATTGTGTTAACACAGGCTTGCACAACTATCCTCACAATACATCATGTTAACACAGGCTCGGGGCCAACTATCACCATCACAATACATTGTGTTAACACAGGCTTAGCCAACTATCATCACAATAGCATCGATGTTATACACAGGCTCAAACCGACTATCATCACAGTACATATATCAACGCATTCATTTTCTAGTTTTATCATTTAATCATTTCGGGCAAGTTCATTTTGGCTTTATGCTTTCAAGTTCCACGTTCCATTCACACATTACACTCTGTTCATTCTGCTCCAGTCACTGCCTATGGACACCACCCGGCTCCCTCACTGCAAGCCTGCAGACATCAAGCATCTGTGCCACGTGTTGGCGTGTGTTTATGTGTTTAAATGTTTATGTGTTTATATTTATACTGGACAGAGAAGGAACCATGGGCTTTTTGAATGCTTAATGTCTTACACACACACACACACACACACACACACACACACACACACACAGACACACACACACACACACACAATGGAACCTTTGCCATGAGCTGCCAAAGCCATCGTCAGCCATCCTCCTCCTCCTCCTCCTCCTCCTCCTCATCTTCCTAATATTCTTCCTCCTCCTCCTCCTCCTCCTCCTCCTCCTCCTCCTCCTCCTCCTCCTCCTCCTCTTCCTACATCTTCATCTTCTCCTCCTCCTCCTCCTCCTCCTCCTCCTCCCTCCTCCTCTTCCTCCTCTTCCTAATGTTCTTCCTCCTCCTCCTCCTCCCCCTCTTCCTCCCTCTTCCTAAAATTCTTCATCATCCTCCTCCTCCTCCTCCTCTTCTTCCTCTTCTTCCTAATATTCTTCCTCCTCCTCCCCCTCCCTCCTCCTCCTCCTCCTCCTCCCTCCTCCTCCTCCTCCTCCTCCTCCTCCTCCCCTCCTCCTCCCCCTCTTCTTCTTCCTCCCTCCTCCTCCCTCCTCCTCCTCCTCCTCCTCCCCTCCGCCTCCCCTCCTCCCCCCTCCGCCTCCCCTCTCTCCTCCTCCCCTCCTCCTCCTCCTCCCTCCTCCTCCTCCTCCTCCTCCTCCCTCCTCCTCCTCCTCCTCTTCCTCCTCTTCCTCCTCCTCCTCCTCCTCCCTCTTCCTCCTCTTCCTAATATTCTTCATCTTCCTCCTTCTCCTCCTCCTCCTCCCCCCTCTTCCTCCCTCTCCTAATATTCTTCCTCCTCCTCCTCCTCCTCCTCCTCCTCCTCCTCCTCCCCCTCCTCTTCCTCTCTTCCCTGCTAGGGCAGTATGATGTTATGAAACGCTTAGATCTAAATATATACTGAGTGTAGACCATCTGACCTCTTTAGTTGAGCAGCCAGGTCACACCAGATCCACTGCAGTATTAAACGCTTTGTCCAGGTCCCCCAGGAAGCCGGGAGATGCCTTCAATACTGTCCACTAGGGGCAAACGTGAACACCTATTACTATCTAGTGGGAGATGCCTTCAATACTGTCCACTAGGGGCAAACGTGAACACCTATTTTCTATCTAGTAGGCTCTGAGCTTGCCTACGGTGTTACATGCGCGAGGTATGCTGAGGATCGCGAGTTCAATCTCAGTGCTAGGTTTAAACCTATCCCAAAACCTTAACCCTTACCTTAGCCAGTCGGAATTAATGCCTAATATTAAACGTAAAGTTTTTTCTGTATTAACCCTATACCAAACCTTAACCCTTACCTTAACCAGTCAGAATTAATGCCTAAAGCATTTTTATCTGAGACATTCCCTTTGCCTTCCTGAGGCTTCCTACCCAGGTGTCTCAATGAGCTCTCACAGTCTCACTGCACAATTAGACATTTTTGCACTTTTCTCTAAACTTCAAATTTCGAAGTTGCTCCAAACGTCAAATTTAGAAGTTGCTCCAAAAGGTCAATATTTAAAGTTAAGGGTCAAGGTTAAGGGGGTTAAGGTTTGGGGGTAGGTAAAAATATTTAAAAAAATAATGAGTGTCTGCAACTGGGATTGAACCGCATACCTTTGATCCAGAGTCATGGGATTACATAACCTTAGCAAAACCCAAGTCTACTTGGCGGTAGCTAACGCTCACTGTTTCCCCTAGTGGTCGGTTTTGAAGGCATTTCTGACTTCCTCATGACATGGACAGACGTCCAGTTTAGAAATCAATCTTGAGCAATCTGGCTGGTCTAAAACAGATATTAGACCCAGGTCAGTCTAGTTTCCCCTTCAATCCCAAACTTAACGGCAATCAGCACATGAAACAATAAAAAGCTACTCCACACCCGTTTCGGTAAAAGCTGAGGGATGGAGCTGGATAAATGTATCCTCTCTCAATGTGATAGACAGAGCTATTGATGCAAGGACTGACCATCCATGATATCAACATTATAACTCTAACCTATACAGACCAAGGACTGACCATCCATGATATCAACATTTATAACTCTAACCTATACAGACCAAAGAATTAACCATCCATGATATCAACATTATAACACACACACACACACACACACACACTACACTACACACACACACACACACACACACACATCACACACACACACACACACACACACACACACACACACACACACACACACACACACACACCACCACACACACAATACACACTCTTCTGACAGCAGAAGAGGCAGTCTCTCCCTGAATAAAGAGAGAGGCAGGGAAACACAACCTCAGATTAAACATGAAGAAATAAATTTCTCTCCTCCAATAGAAACACTAATCCGTGAAGGGCTCAGGTCACGTCTGGACAGTGTGTGTGTGTGTGTCTGTGTGTGTGTGTGTGTGTGTGTGTCTGTGTGTTCTGTGTGTGTGTGTCTCTGTGTGTGTGTGTGTGTGTCTGTGTGTCTCTCCTGTGTGTGTGTGTGTGTGTGTCTGTGTGTGTGTGTGTGTGTCTCTCTGTGTGTGTGTGTCTCTGTGTGTCCCAGACATGCTGTGTGCGAGCCTGTGATGATACACCTGTTACCAAGTACCTGCTGACCTCTGGATAGACAGCGAGAGAATGTGTGTGTGTGTGTGTGTGTGTGTGTGTGTGTGTGTGTGTGTGTGTGTCTGTGTGCGTGTGTGTTTGTGTGTGTGTGTGTGTGTGTGTGTGACGCGTGAAGTGTGTGTCAGCTTAAAAACTTTTAAATGGCCAGTTCCCCAAAAGTTTTCAACATTATAAAGACAATTTCTCACCTCAAAGCATGGTAAAGATTAGCAATGTTTGAGAGAGGGGGGTAGAGATGGGGAGGAGAGAGAGAGAGAGAATGAGCGAGAGAGAGAGGAAGCAAGGGGGAGATAGGGAGAGAGAGAGAGAGAGAGGAGAGAGAGAGAGAGAGAGAGAGAGAGAGAGACAGAGAGAGAGAGAGAGAGAGAGAGAGAGAGAGATAGAGAGAGGAGAGAGAGAGAGAGAGAGAGAGAGAGAGAGAGAGAGAGAGAGAGAGAGAGAGAGAGAGAGAGAGAGAGAGAGAGAGAGAGGAGAGAGAAGAGAGAGAGAGAAGAGAGAGAGAGAGAGAGAGAGAGAGGGAGAGAGGGAGAGAGAGAGAGAGAGAGAGAGAGAGAGAGAGAGAGGGAGAGGAGAGAGAGAGAGAGAGCAGAGAGAGAGAGAGAGAGAGAGAGAGAGAGAGAGAGAGAGAGAGAGAGAGAGAGAGAGTAGGTGGTCCAGTCCAGTTCAAGTGTTCAGTTCTGATGGCTTGTAGATAGGAAACTGTCTCTGAGCCAGTTGGTATCAGACCTTATGCTCAAACCGTCTTCCCGACGTTAAGGGAGAGAAGAGCCTGTGGCTGTGGTGTGTGGGGTCCTTGATGATGCTGCATGCCTTCCTCAGGCACTGCTTTCTAGTAGGAAGTCCTGGATGGGGTGGGGAGCACGTCCCAGTGATGTACTGGGCCCTCGTCACCACCGCTGGAGGGCTCTTGCAGTCGTGGGACCCGGAGCCATTCCCGTACCAGGCCGTGATGCAACGGTCAGGACACTCGATGGTGCAGCGGGTAGTATTTGGAGAGGACCCGGGTAGCATACTGCCTTAGTAAATAGAGGAGCTGTCCTCTTGACAAGACTGGTGATGTTGCTGCTCCATGTCAAGAGGCGGGCCCCTGTGCTAAGAGTCAGTGTGGAGGAGGTGTGTTGCCAATCCTCACAGCCTGTGGTCTGCATGTCAGGAAGTCCAGGATCCAGTTGCAGAGTGTGGTGTTCAGACCCAGGGCTCTGAGCTCGTGTCGAGCTCGGAGGGAACGAATAGTGTTGAATGCTGAACTGTAGTCAATGAACAGCATTCTCACATAGGTGTTCCTCTTGTCCAGATGTGTTAGGCTCTGTGAATAGTAGTGATGGAAGTGGCATCTTTCTGTGGATCTGTTGGAGCAGAAGGTAAATTGGAGTGGGTCAGTGGGCCTGGAATGCTGGCCTTGATGTGGGCCATGACCAGCCACCTCGAGGGCACTTCATGATGACAGGGTGAGTGCAACGGAGGCGATAGTCATTTGGGTATGGTCACCTTGGCACTGGGGCGATAGTGGTCTCCTTGACTACAGCTATGATGACTGGGACAGATGTGGTCTCCTTGACTACAGCCATGATGACTGGGGCGATGGTGGTCTCCTTGACTACAGCCATGATGACAGGGGTGAGTGTACAACAAGTTCTCACAGTCTCACGTCAGAATTAGATGTCCATCCCATGTTTCTCAAGCCGTGTTTAAGGTTCAGTTCAGCATTAACTAAGAATTCTTAAGGTTAGGCATTAACTCGGACGGTTAAGGTAACGGTTAAGGTTTCGGGGTAGGGTTTAAAAACAGAAATATCGAAAACAACTTTCATATCGCTGGTTCAAACATGCAAAACTTTGGAACCAGAGGCAGATGCTATGTAGCAGAGCAGGTGCTTACTCCATTCCATCATCCTCCCTCCACAACACCCTAGCAAAACCCAAACCTACTTGAAGGTAACAGCGCTCACTGTTGCCCCCTAGTGGCAGGTTTTTCACGTCATCCTGAATACTGTCTTGTATCATGGGGGAGTGCGACTGGGGATAGTCATTTGTGCATGTCACCTTGGTTTTCTTGGACACTGGGTCAACGGTGGTCTCCTTGAAGCAAGTAAGGAACTACAGCCCGGGACAGGGACAGGTTGAAGATGTCCGAGAAGACACCGCGCCAGCTGGTCAGCTGCACATTCTGAGGATGCGGCCAGGGACGCCCTCTGGGTCGACGGTTTGGTGAGTATTCGCAGTTTTCCTCAACGTTACCTCGCAGCACCTCTTTCTAAATATCTAATTTAACTGTACTGTGACAATAATATTAATATGTATATATGAATAGTGTATAAATAGTGTTTTGTCGTTTCTTGATGTCTTTCCAATTTAACTCTTATATTTAATGTAATATCTTATGTTGTTCTTGTCTTAAATGTTCACGTGCATGTATTCTTAAGTTTTATGTGGATCCCAGGAAGAGTTGTTTCTGCATTGTGCACAATATTTAATTGGGATTCTTATAAAAGCATTAAACTTTAAACATCAGCCCTGAAGAGCGAAGCACCTGGTGGTCCAGAGCAGCGTAGAGCCTTCCTGAATGGCTCGTTATCGTCTGCCTCGAATCGAAGCATAGAATGTGTTAAGCTCGTCTGGGAGGGAGGCTTCCGTGGGCACCACACAGCTGGATTTGTCTTTGTAGTCCTTGACAGCCTGTAGTCCTTGACAGCCTGTAGTCCTTGATAGCCTGTAGTCCTTGACAGCCTGTAGTCCTTGACAGCCTGTAGTCCATGATAGCCTGTAGTCCTTGACATATATACTGTAGCTATAGCCAACCACTGAAAGTTATCCTGCTCCCAAATATAAATATATACTGTAGCTATAGCCAACCACTGAACGTTATCCTGCTCCCAAATATATATATATATATATACAGTGGGGAGAACAAGTATTTGATACACTGCCGATTTTGCATGTTTTCCTACTTACAAAGCATGTAGAGGTCTGTAATTTTTTATCATAGGTACATTTCAACTGTGAGAGATCGGAATCTAAAACAAAATCCAGAAAATCATTGTAGGATTTTTAAGTAATTAATTGCATTTATTGCATGACATAAGTATTTGATACATCAGAAAAGCAGAACTCAATATTTGGTGCAGAAACCTTTGTTTGCAATTACAGAGATTCATACGTTTCCTGGAAGGTCTTGACCAGGTTTGCACACACTGCAGCAGGGATTTTGGCCTCCTCCATACAGACTTCTCCAGATCCTTCAGGTTCCGGACGCTGCGCTGAGCAATCTGGACTTTCAGCTCCTCCAAAGATTTTCTATTGGGTTCAGTCTGGCGACTGGCTAGGCCGACCTCGGGACCTTGAGATGCTTCTTACGAGCCACTCCTGGTCGCCCTGGCAGTGTTTTCGGATCGTTGTCATGCAGAAGACCCAGCCATCACTTCATCTTCAATGCTCTTACTGAGTTGTTGGCAAGATCTCGCGATACATGGCCCCATCCATCCTCCCTTCAATGCGGTGCAGTCGTCCTGTCCCCTTTGCAGAAAAGCATCCCCAAAGAATGATGTTTCCACCTCCATGCTTCCACGGTTGGGATGGTGTTCTTGGGGTCGTACTCATCCTTCTTCCTCTCAAACACGGAAGCGAGTGGAGTTTAGAACAAAAAGCTCTATATTTGTCTCATCAGACCACATGACCTTCTCCATTCCTCCTCTGGATCATCCAGATGGTAATTGGTAAACTTTGACGGCTGGACATGCGCTGGCTTAAGAAAGGGGGACCTTGCGTACGCTGCAGATTTTAATCCATCGGCGTAGTGTGTTACTAATGGTTTTCTTTGAGACTCTGGTCCCAGCTCTCTTCAGGTCATTGACTGATATCTCTGCCGTATAGTTCTGGGCTGATCCTCACCTTCCTCATGATCATTGATGCCCCCACAAGGTGGAGATCTGCAGGAGCCCTCGGACTGAGGGTGATTGACCGTCATCTTGAACTTCTTCCATTTTCTAATGAATTTATCCACAGTTTTTGCCTTCTCACCAAGCTGCTTGCCTATTGTCCTGTAGCCCATCCCAGCCTTGTGCAGGTCTACAATTTTATCCCTGATGTCCTCACACAGCTCTCTGGTCTTGGCCATTGTGGAGAGGTTGGAGTCTGTTTGATTGAGTGTGTGGACAGGTGTCTTTTATACAGTAACAGCTGAGTTCAAACAGGTGCAGTTAATATAGGTAATGAGTGGAGAACAGGAGGGCTTCTAAAGAAAAACTGCGGGTCTGTGAGGAGCCGAATGCTTACTGGTTGGTAGGTGATCAAATACTTACGTCTGCATAAAATGCAAATTAATTACTTAAAATCATGAAATGTAGATTTTCTGGATTTTGTTTTAGATTCAGTCTCTCACAGTTGAAGTGTGCCTATGATGGAAATTACAGAACCTCTACATGCTTTGTAAGTAGGAAAAACCTGCAAAATCACTGTGTATCAAATACTTGTTCTCCCCACTGTATATATATATATATATATATATATATATATATATATACTGTAGCTATAGCCAACCACTGAACATATCCTGCTCCCAAATAAATATACTGTAGCTATAGCCAACCTCTGAACGTTATCCTGTCCCAAATATATATACTGTAGCTAGTAGCCAACCACTGAGCGTTATCCTGCTCCCAAATATATATACTGTAGCTATAGCCAACCACTGAACGTTATCCTGCTCCCTAATATATGTACTGTAGCTATAGCTAACCACTGAACGTTATCCTGCTCCCAAATATATATACTGTAGCTATAGCCAACCTCTGAACTTTATCCTGCTCCGAAATATATATACTGTAGCTATAGCCAACCACTGAACGTTATCCCTGCTCGAAATATATATACTGGCCATACCACAACCACTGAACGTTATCCTGCTCCCAAATATATATACTGTAGCTATAGCCAACCACTGAACGTTATCCTGCTCCCAAATATATATACTGTAGCTATAGCCAACCTCTGAACGTTTTCCTGCTCCCAAATATATATACTGTAGCTATAGCCAACCACTGAGCGTTATCCTGCTCCGAAATATATATACTGTAGCTATTAGCCAACCACTGAACGTTATCCTGCTCCCAAATATATACTGTAGCTATAGCCAACCACTGAACGTTATCCTGCTCCCAAATATATATACTGTAGCTATAGCCAACCACTGAACGTTATCCTGCTCCCCTAATATATATACTGTAGCTATAGCCAACCACTGAACGTTATCCTGCTCCCAAATATATATACTGTAGCTATAGCCAACCTCTGAACTTTATCCTGCTCCCAAATATATATACTGTAGCTATAGCCAACCACTGAACGTTATCCTGCTCCGAAATATATATACTGTAGCTATAGCCAACCACTGAACGTTCCATCCTGCTCCCAAATATATATATACTGTAGCTATAGCCAACCACTGAACGTTATCCTGCTCCCAAATATATATACTGTAGCTATAGCCAACCTCTGAACGTTATCCTGCTCCCAAATATATATACTAGTAGCTATAGCCAACCACTGAACGTTATCCTGCTCCCAAATATATATACTGTAGCTATAGCCCAGCTCACTGAACGTTATCCGCTCCCAAATATATATACTGTAGCTATAGCCAACCACTGAACAGCTATCCTGCTCCCAAATTTATATATACGTAGCTATAGCCAACCACTGAACGTTATCCTGCTCCCTAATATATATACCGTAGCTATAGCCAACCACTGAACGTTATCCTGCTCCCAAATATATATACTGTAGCTATAGCCAACCACTGAACGTTATCCTGCCCCAAATATATATACTGTAGCTATAGCCAACCACTGAACGCTATCCTGCTCCCAAATATATATACTGTAGCTATAGCCAACCACTGAACGTTATCCTGCTCCCTAATATATATACTGTAGCTATAGCCAACCACTGGAACGTTATCCTGCTCCCAAATATACAGTGGGGAGAACAAGTATTTGATACACTGCCGATTTTGCAGGTTTTCCTACTTACAAAGCATGTAGAGGTCTGTAATTTTTATCATAGGTACACTTCAACTGTGAGAGACGGAATCTAAAACAAACATCCAGAAAATCACATTGTATGATTTTAAGTAATTAATTTGCATTATATTGCATGACATAAGTATTTGATCACCTACCAACCAGTAAGAATTCTGGCTCTCACAGACCTTTTAGTTTTTCTTTAAGAAGCCCTCCTGTTCTCCACTCATTACCTGTATTAACTGCACCTGTTTGAACTCGTTACCTGTATAAAAGACACCTGTCCACACACTCAATCAAACAGACTCCAACCTCTCCACAATGGCCAAGACCAGAGAGCTGTGTAAATACATCAGGGATAAAATTGTAGACCTGCACAAGGCTGGGATGGGCTACAGGACAATAGGCAAGCAGCTTGGCGAGAAGCCAAAAACTGTTGGCGCAATTATTAGAAAATGGAAGAAGTTCAAGATGACGGTCAATCACCCTCGGTCTGGGGCTCCATGCAAGATCTCACTTCGTGGGGCATCAATGATCACGAGGAAGGTGAGGGATCAGCCCAGAACTACACGGCAGGACCTGGTCAATGACCTGAAGAGAGCTGGGACCACAGTCTCAAAGAAAACCATTAGTAACACACTACGCCGTCATGGATTAAAATCCTGCAGCGCACGCCAAGGTCCCCCTGCTCAAGCCAGCGCATGTCCAGGCCAGATCTGAAGTTTGCCAATGACCATCTGGATGATCCAGAGGAGGAATGGGAGAAGGTCATGTGGTCTGATGAGACAAAAATATAGCTTTTGGTCTAAACTCCACTCGACGTGTTTGGAGGAAGAAGAAGGATGAGATACAACCCCAAGAACACCATCCCAACCGTGAAGCATGGAGGTGGAAACATCATTCTTTGGGGATGCTTTCACTGCAAAGGGGACAGGGCGACTGAACGATTGAGGGGAGGATGGATGGGGCCTGTATCACGAGATCTTGGCCAACAACCTCCTTCCCTCAGTAAGAGTGACTTGAAAGATGGGTCGTGGCTGGGTCTTCCAGCATGACAGCACGACCCGAAACACACAGCCAGGGCAACTAAGGAGTGGCTCCGTAAGAAGCATCTCAAGGTCCTGGAGTGGCCTAGCCAGTCTCCAGACCTGAACCCAATAGAAAATCTTTGGAGGGAGCTGAAAGTCCGTATTGCCCAGCGACAGTGTCACGCTCTGGCTCCGGGACTTTGTATGTTGAGCCAGGGTGTGTTCGTTTCGTTGTGTTCTGTTTGGTTGGGTTGTTCTAGGTGGTTGTATTTTCTTTGTTTGAATGAGTGACTCCCAATCAGAGGTAACGAGTGTCAGCTGTTGGCTCGTTGTCTCTGATTGGGAGCCATATTTATACTGTCTGTGTTCACCTTGTGTTTGTGGGTTTTTGTTCCGTGTTCAGTCAGTGTTACTGTGGACTTCACGATCGTGTTTTGTTTTGTACTTGTGCTTTAACTAATTAAAGTCATGTTCGTTTCACACGCTGCGCCTTGGTCCGCTTCCTGTAAAGACGATCGTGACAGAAAAACCCACCATAAAAGGATCAAGCAGCGTTTCCAGGAGCAGGCAGCCTGGACATGGGAGGCGCGCCGTAGAGAGGAGCAGCGGCGGCAAACGGGTCAAAGTCGGAAGGTCGAGAGGCAACACCAAGAAATTTTTAGGGGGGGCACAGGGCATGGACGACGTGGGTACTGGAGGCGATAAGGGAGAGGGTGAGAGTAGAGGCACGGCGAGAGGAACTGTGTAGGCAGCTGAGGGAGCGGAGGGTTATGAAGAAACCCAGTCCCGCTCCTCACCCAAGCAAGTGGTGTGCGTCACCAGTCCGGTCGGCCCGTTCCTGCTCCCGCACTAGGTTAATGGTGGGCTCGCCAGCCCAGCACGGCCTGTCCCTGCTCTACGACAAGCCTCACGGGGTGCGTCGCCAGCCCAGCCCGGCCTGTCCCTGCTCCACGACAAAGCCTACGGTGTGCGTGCCAGCCCAGCCCGGCCTGTCACTGCTCTACGCACGCTTTGCCTACGAGTGGCGTCGTCAGTCCAGCCCGGCCTGTCTGCTCCACGCACAAAGCCTACGGTGTGGCGGCGCGCCAGCCCGGCCTGTCCCTGCTCACACGCACAAAGCCTGCGGGAGTGCGTGCCAGCCCAGCCCGGCCTGTCCCTGCCACTGCGACCAAACCTACGGTGTAGCGCCGCCAGCCCGGCCCGGCCTGTTCCTGCCACTCGCACCAAACCTACGGTGCGCGTCCGCCAGCCCGGCCCGGCCTGTTCCTGCCACTCGCACCAAACCTACGGTGCGCGTCGCCAGCCCGGCCCGGCCTGTTCCTGCACTCCCACCAAGCCAGGGGGTGCGAGTGGCCAGCCTGGTCCAGCCTGTTCCTGCCACTGCACCTGAAGCCAGGGGTGCGAGTCGTCAGCCTGGTCCAGCCTGTTCCTGCCACTCGCACCAAGCCAGGGAGTGCGAGTCGTCAGCCTGGTCCAGCCCGTCTCCTGCTACTGTAGCAAGCCAGGGGTGCGAGTGCGTCAGCCTGATCCAGCCCGTTCCTGCTACTTGCACAAGCCAGGGAGCGAAGCGTCAGCCAGGTCCGGCTTACGCTGCCGCACGCACCAAGCCAAGGGCGCATCGTCAGCCAGGTCCGGTCCGTTCCTGCCTCACGCGGCGCCAAGCGGGAGTGCGCGACGTCAGTCCGGTGCCTGATCAGGTCAGCTACTCCACTACGGAGTTTGAGCAATCGCTCCGTCTATGTCGGTCCAGATCCAGCCAGCGGGTCAGACCCGGACCGAGGCGCTACGGGGATTGGGGAAGGGGTGGTGGTCAAGCCCCGGAGCGGGCCGCGTCCGAGGAGAAATGCCCACCCAGCCCTCCCCTGTTTGGGGGTTTTGAGGTGCGGGTCGCAGTCCCGCGCCTTAGGGGGTACTGTCACGCTCTGGCTCGCGGACTTTGTATGTTGAGCCAGGGTGTGTTCGTTTCGTTGTGTTCTGTTTGGTTGGGTTGTTCTAGGTGGTTGTATTTTCTTTGTTTGAATGAGTGACTCTCCCAATCAGAGGTACTGAGTGTCAGCTGTTAGCTCGTTGTCTCTGATTGGGAGCCATATTTATACTGTCTGTGTTCACCTTGTGTTTGTGGGTTTTTGTTCCGTGTTCAGTCAGTGTTACTGTGGACTTCTACGATCGTGTTTTGTTTTGTACTTGTGCTTTAACTAATTAAAGTCATGTTCGTTTCACACGCTGCGCCTTGGTCCGCTTCCTGTAAAGACGATCGTGACAGACAGACCCGAAACCGAAGGATCTGGAGAAGGTCTGTATGGAGTGAGGCCAAAATCCCTGCTGCAGTGTGTGCAAACCTGGTCAAGACACTTACAGGAAACGATGTAGTCTCTGTAATTGCAAACAAAGGTTTCTGTACTCAAATATTAATTTCTGCTTTTCTGATGTATCAAATACTTATGTCATGCAATAAAATGCAAATTAATTACTTAAAAATCATACAATGTGATTTTCTGGATTTTTGTTTTAGATTCCGTCTCTCACAGTTTAAGTGTACCTATGATAAAAATTACAGACCTCTATATGCTTTGTAAGTAGGAAAACCTGCAAAATCGGCAGTGTATCAAATACTTGTTCTCCCCACTGTATATACTGTAGCTAAAGCCAACCACTGAACGTTATCCTGCTCCCAAATATATATGTACTGTAGCTATAGCCAACCACTGAACGTTATCCTGCTCCCAAATATATATATATACTGTAGCTATAGTCAACCACTGAATGTTATCCTGCTCCCAAATATATTAACTGTAGCTATAGCCAACCACTGAACGTTATCCTGCTCCCATATATATATACTGTAGCTATAGCCAACCACTGAACGTTATCCTTCTCCCAAATATATATACTGTAGCTATAGCCAACCACTGAACGTTATCCTGCTCCCAAATATATATATATATATACTGTAGCTATAGCCAACCACTGAACGTTATCCTGCTCCCAAATATATATACTGTGGCTATAGTCAACCACTGAACGTCATCCTGCTCCCAAATATATATACTGTAGCTATAGCCAACCACTGAACGTTATCCTTCTCCCAAATATATATACTGTAGCTATAGCCAACCACTGAACGTTATCCTGCTCCCAAATATATATACTGTAGCTATAGCCAACCACTGAACGTTATCCTGCTCCCAAATATATATACTGTAGCTATAGCCAACCACTGAACGTTATCCTGCTCCCAAATATATATACTGTAGCTATAGCCAACCATTGCAGTTGATATGGTCAGTAGTGACTTTGCCGCATGATAGGTAAACAAACAAACAGTCCAAGTAGCCTACAAGCGGAGTGTGAAAAATGTATGCACTCACTAAAAACAAAGCGGATTCAGCAACACGGACACCGATGGAAATTCTTGCGATTTGACAGTTCCCAAAGGACATGAACTGGTTGAATCAACATTGTTTCTACTTTATAGGACAAGGCTTAATCAGTTTTATGGAAACCAGCCAATAGTGTACAGCCATAATATAAATGTTTAATGTCTGTTTCCACTAGATTGCGTTCATTGACTGACCAGACTGTCTGACCTGCACTGCCTCCTCCTGACTGATATCTAACCAGCCCAGAGGCTTGAAGAGACATTAGACTGTCTGACTGATATCTAACCAGCCCAGAGGCTTGAAGAGACATTAGACTGTCTGACTGATATCTAACCAGCCCAGAGGCTTGAAGAGACATTAGACTGTCTGACTGATATCTAACCAGCTCAGAGGCTTGAAGAGACATTAGACTGTCTGACTGATATCTAACCAGCCCAGAGGCTTGAAGAGACATTAGACTGTCTGACTGATATCTAACCAGCTCAGAGGCTTGAAGAGACATTAGACTGTCTGACTGATATCTAACCAGCCCAGAGGCTTGAAGAGACATTAGACTGTCTGACTGATATCTAACCAGCTCAGAGGCTTGAAGAGACATTAGACTGTCTGACTGATATCTAACCAGCTCAGAGGCTTGAAGAGACATTAGACTGTCTGACTGATATCTAACCAGTCCAGAGGCTTGAAGAGACATTAGACTGTCTGACTGATATCTAACCAGCCCAGAGGCTTGAAGATACATTAGATTGTCTGACTGATATATAACCAGCCCAGAGGCTTGAAGAGACATTAGACTTTCTGACTGATATCTAACCAGCCCAGAGGCTTGAAGAGACATTAGACTGTCTGACTGATATCTAACCAGCCCAGAGGCTTGAAGAGACATTAAACTGTCTGACTGATATCTGAACCAGCCCAGAGGCTTGAAGAGACATTAGACTGTCTGACTGATATCTAACCAGCCCAGAGGCTTGAAGAGACATTAGACTGTCTGACTGATATCTAACCAGCCCAGAGGCTTGAAGAGACATTAGACTGTCTGACTGATATCTAACCAGCCCAGAGGCTTGAAGAGACATTAGACTGTCTGACTGATATCTAACCAGCCCCAGAGGCTTGAAAGACATTAGACTGTCTGACTGATATCTAACCAGCCCAGAGGCTTGAAGAGACATTAGACTGTCTGACTGATATCTAACCAGCTCAGAGGCTTGAAGAGACATTAGACTGTCTGACTGATATCTAACCAGCCCAGAGACTTGAAGAGACATTAGACTGTCTGACCTGCACTGCCTCCTCCTGACTGATATCTAACCAGCCCAGAGGCTTGAAGAGACATTAGACTGTCTGACTGATATCTAAACAGCCCAGAGGCTTGAAGAGACATTAGACTGTCTGACTGATATCTAACCAGCCCTGAGGCTCGAAGAGACATTAGATTGTCTGACTGATATCTAACCAGCCCAGAGGCTTGAAGAGAAATTAGACTGTCTGACCTGCACTGCCTCCTCCTGACTGATATCTAACCAGCCCAGAGGCTTGAAGAGACATTAGACTGTCTGACTGATATCTAACCAGCCCAGAGGCTTGAAGAGACATTAGACTGTCTGACTGATATCTAACCAGCTCAGAGGCTTGAAGAGACATTAGACTGTCTGACTGATATCTAACCAGCCCAGAGGCTTGAAGAGACATTAGACTGTCTGACTGATATCTAACCAGCCCAGAGGCTTGAAGAGACATTAGACTGTCTGACTGATATCTAACCAGCCCAGAGGCTTGAAGAGACATTAGACTGTCTGACTGATATCTAACCAGCCCAGAGGCTTGAAGAGACATTGGACTGTCTGACTGATATCTAACCAGCCCAGAGGCTTGAAGAGACATTAGACTGTCTGACTGATATCTAACCAGCCCAGAGGCTTGAAGAGACATTAGATTGTCTGACTAATATATAACCAGCCCAGAGGCTTGAAGAGACATTAGACTTTCTGACTGATATCTAACCAGCCCAGAGGCTTGAAGAGACATTAGACTGTCTGACTGATATCTAACCAGCCCAGAGGCTTGAAGAGACATTAAACTGTCTGACTGATATCTAACCAGCCCAGAGGCTTGAAGAGACATTAGACTGTCTGACTGATATCTAACCAGCCCAGAGGCTTGAAGAGACATTAGACTGTCTGACTGATATCTAACCAGCCCAGAGGCTTGAAGAGACATTAGACTGTCTGACCTGCACTGCCTCCTCCTGACTGATATCTAACCAGCCCAGAGGCTTGAAGAGACATTAGACTGTCTGACTGATATCTAACCGGCCCAGAGGCTTGAAGAGACATTAGACTGTTTGACTGATATCTAACCAGCCCAGAGGCTTGAAGAGACATTAGACTGTTTGAGCTACACTGCCTCCTCCTGTGAGAGCCACGTCAGGCGACACCACACCGTCCCAACAATGCAAACACACATCCTGGTCGAGGTCACTGGAGACGGGGGGACACAAAGGCCACCATGGCATCGCTGGAAAGACAAAGATAACTCGAGGTAATTTTCTGTTATTTAACGTTCCTGAATGCCATTGACAATACCCCAATTTGATAAATACTCCTATTTGATAAACCATTTCTTTTTATTTCAGTTAGAGAACCTAAACTGTGAACTGCGTGTGTCATGCTTAGGAAAGTGACACTGAGGAGGAGGAGGAGGAGGAACGGGGGAGCTTCTGTAAAAAGATGAAGATGCAAGTTATTAAAGTGGAAAAGATTCTGCTGAGGAGAATTCTGACAAACTATTGAGGATGATATATGAGCTAGAGCAATAGAACAGACTTGAAGCAGGAGATATTGTCACGATCGTCTGATGAATGAACGGACCAAAGCGCAGCGCGTTGAGTGAACATGATAACTTTAATAGAGTAAAGCACGTAAATACAAAACAAACGACGATTCGTGAAGTCCTCTGCTAAACTGACAGAAACGGAACAATAACCCACAATGCCCACAAGAACACATACAGAATAAATATGGCTACCAATCAGAGATAACGAGCCGACAGCTGACACTCGTTACCTCCGATTGGGAGTCATATGACTAATCAACATAATTACAACACTTTGACACCCAACATAGAACCAAACCACATAGACTGCACACACCCTGGCTCAACATAATGAGTCCCAGAACCAGGGTGTGACAGTACTCTCAAAGGCGCGGACTGCGACCGCGCCTCAAAACCCCCCAAACAGGGGAGGGCTGGGCGGGCATACCTCCTCGGTGGCGGTTCTGGCTCCGGCCTAGACCACCACCCCCACCATCGTCACTACCCGCTTACGTAGGTTTCCCTCCAAATGACCCCCCACCGGTTTAAAGGGGCAGCACCGGACTAAGAGGCAGCACCGGACTAAGGGGCAGCACCGGACTAGGGGCAGCACCGTACTGGGCGGCACCGGACTAAGGGGCAGCACCGGACTAGGGGCAGTACC
Organism: Coregonus clupeaformis; assembly: GCF_020615455.1. Classification (NCBI taxonomy): domain Eukaryota; kingdom Metazoa; phylum Chordata; class Actinopteri; order Salmoniformes; family Salmonidae; genus Coregonus; species Coregonus clupeaformis. The sequence goes on from NW_025535095.1 coordinate 20,460, forward strand.
GGACTAAGGGCAGCACCAGGATAAGGGCAGCACCTGACTCAATGGCGGATCCTGGCTGGCTGGCTCTGGCGGATCCTGGCTGGACGGCTCTGGCGGATCCTGGCTGAACGGCTCATGGCGAGGCTGAAGGATCTGGCTGCTCATGGCTGGCCGACGGATCTGGCTGCTCATGGCTGGCCGACGGATCTGGCTGCTCATGGCTGGCCGACGGATCTGGCTGCTCATGGCTGGCCGACGGATCTGGCTGCTCATGGCTGGCTGACGGATCTGGCTGCTCATGGCAGGCTGACGGATCAGGCTGATCCTGTCTGGCCGAAGGCTCTGGCTGATCCGGTCTGGCGGAAGGCTCTGGCTGATCCGGTCTGGCGGACGGCTCTGGCTGATCCGGTCTGACGGAAGGCTCTGGCTGCTCCTGTCTGGCGGAAGGCTCTGGCTGATCCTGTCTGGCGGAAGGCTCTGGCTGATCCTGTCTGGCGGAAGGCTCTGGCTGATCCTGTCTGGCGGAAGGCTCTGGCTGATCCTGTCTGGCGGAAGGCTCTGGCTGATCCTGTCTGGCGGAAGGCTCTGGCTGATCCTGTCTGGCGGAAGGCTCTGGCTGATCCTGTCTGGCGGAGAGCTCTAGCGGCTCCGGTCTGCGGGACGGCTCTGAAGGCTCGCGGCAGACGGGCGGCTCTGCAGGCTCAGTACAGACGGGCAGTTCAGACGGGCGTTGGGCAGACGGACAGTTCAGACGGCGTGCGGCAGACGGGCAGTTCAGACGGCGTTGGCAGACGGGCAGTTCAGGCGCCGTGGGCAGGCGGGCAGTTCAGGCGCCGTTGGGCAGACGGGCAGTTCAGGCGGCGTTGGGCAGACGGACAGTTCATTCCCCGTTGGGCAGACGGCAGACTCTGGCCGTCTGAGGCGCACCGTAGACTTAGTGCGGGTGGCCGGAACAGGCCGGACCGGGCTGGCGACGCGCACCGTAGTCTTGGTGCGGGTGGCAGGAACAGGCCGGGTCGGGCTGGCGGCAGCACCGTAGTCTTGGTGCGGGGTGGCAGGAACAGGCCGGGTCGGGCTGGCGCGCGCACCGTAGACTTGGTGCGGTGGCAGGAACAGGCCGGACCCGGGCTGGCGGCACGCGCACCGTGAAGTCTTGGTGCGGGGTGGCAGGAACAGGCCGGACCGGGCTGGCGGCCGCGCACCGTAGTCTTGGTGCGGGTGGCAGGAACAGGCCGGGTCGGGCTGGCGGCAGCGCACCGTAGTCTTGGTGCGGGTGGCAGGAACAGGCCGGACCGGGCTGGCGACGCACACCGTAGACCTGGTGCGGGTGGCAGGAACAGGCCGGACCGGGCTGTGGGAGACGGATAGGAGGCCTGGAGCGAACAGCGGACACCACCCGTCCCTGGCTGAATGCCTACCCTCACACACTCTGTGTGAGGCATCAGCACAGGACGTACAGGGCGGTGTACCCCTGGCCTGGTGGCCTCCTGGATACTCCCCCTTTTCTCCTCCGTCAGCCCCGTCGTCCATGCCGTGTGCCCCGTAAAAATTTTCTGGGGTTGACACACGACCCTCCGGCGATGGCCCTGCTGCCGCCGTTGCTCCTCTCTCGCCAGGGCCTTGATCCTTCCCCAAGGTCCCTTGCCTCCGAGCATGTCCTCCCAGGACCACGATGTGCCCACCTGGGCCATCGCCAGCCTCTCCATCTCCTTACCCGCGCCTCCTCCCATGTCCAGTCTCCCTGCTCCTGGACACGCTGCTTGGTCTTTCTTTGGTGGGTTATTCTGTCACGATCGTCTGATGAATGAACGGACCAAAGCGCAGCGCGTTGAGTGAACATGATAACTTTAATAGAGTAAAAGCACGTAAATACAAAACAAACGAGCATTCGTGAAGTCCTCTGCTAAACTGACAGAAACGGAACAATAACCCACAATGCCCACAAGAACACATACAGAATAAATATGGCTCCCAATCAGAGATAACGAGCCGACAGCTGACACTCGTTACCTCCGATTGGGAGTCATATGACTAATCAACATAATTACAACACTTTGACACCCAACATAGAACCAAACCACATAGACTGCACACACCCTGGCTCAACATAATGAGTCCCAGAACCAGGGTGTGACAACATCCTGGAATTAAAATTGATTTTTTTGGGGTTTCTATCAATTGATTTACACAACATGCCTACCACTTTGAAGATGAACATTTTTTTTTATTGTGAAACAAACAAGAAATAAGACAAAAAAACAGAAAACTTGAGCGTGCATAACTATTCACCCCCCCAAAGTCAATACTTTGTAGAGCCACCTTTTGCAGCAATTACAGCTGCAAGTCTCTTGGGGTATGTCTCTATAAGCTTGGCACATCTAGCCACTGGGATTTTTGCCCATTCTTCAAGGCAAACTGCCTCCGCTCCTTTCAAGTTGGATGGGTTCTGCTGGTGTACAGCAATCTTTAAGTCATACCACAGATTCTCAATTGGATTGAGGTCTGGGCTTTGACTAGGCCATTCCAAGATATTTAAATGTTTCCCCTTAAACCACTCAGGTGTTGCTTTAGCAGTATGCTTAGGGTCATTGACCTGCTGGAAGGTGAACCTCCGTCCCAGTCTCAAATCTCTGGAAGACTGAAACAGGTTTCCCTCAAGAATTTCCCTGTGTTTAGCGCCATCCATCATTCCTTCAATTCTGACCAGTAAGAGCTGATATATCATGTAGATTAAACACAGTGGAGAAACACTGGAGAACCACTCAGAGAGGTATTCATCTACAGGACTGAGACACTGTAGAACCACTCAGAGAGGTATTCATCTATAGGACTGGGACACTGTAAAACCACTCAGAGAGGTATTCATCTACAGGACTGAGACACTGTAAAACCACTCAGAGAGGTATTCATCTACAGGACTGAGACACTGTAAAACCACTCAGAGAGGTATTCATCTACAGGACTGGGTGGGTATTATTACTCTGTTCTGAGTAGAAATGGATATAAACAGTGATTAAAACACAAAAACAGCGAGTTTAGTGCCCAGATTCTGACACTTACAGTGGGGAAAAAAAGTATTTAGTCAGCCACCAATTGTGCAAGTTCTCCCACTTAAAAAGATGAGAGAGGCCTGTAATTTTCATCATAGGTACATGTCAACTATGACAGACAAATGAGAAAAAAAATTCCAGAAAATCACATTGTAGGATTTTTATGAATTTATTTGCAAATTATGGTGGAAAATAAGTATTTGGTCAATAACAAAAGTTTCTCAATACTTTGTTATATACCCCCTTGTTGGCAATGACACAGGTCAAACGTTTTCTGTAAGTCTTCACAAGGTTTTCACACACTGTTGCTGGTATTTTGGCCCATTCCTCCATGCAGATCTCCTCTAGAGCAGTGATGTTTTGGGGCTGTCGCTGGGCAACACGGACTTTCAACTCCCTCCAAAGATTTTCTATGGGGTTGAGATCTGGAGACTGGCTAGGCCACTCCAGGACCTTCAAATGCTTCTTACGAAGCCACTCCTTCGTTGCCCGGGCGGTGTGTTTGGGATCATTGTCATGCTAAAAGACCCAGCCACGTTTCATCTTCAATACCCTTGCTGATGGAAGGAGGTTTTCACTCAAAATCTCACGATACATGGCCCCATTCATTCTTTCCTTTACACGGATCAGTCGTCCTGGTCCCTTTGCAGAAAAACAGCCCCAAAGCATGAAGTTTCCACCCCCATGCTTCACAGTAGGTATGGTGTTCTTTGGATGCAACTCAGCATTCTTTGTCCTCCAAACACAAAGTTATATTTTGGTTTCATCTGACCATATGACATTCTCCCAATCCTCTTCTGGATCATCCAAATGCACTCTAGCAAACTTCAGACGGGCCAGGACATGTACTGGCTTAAGCAGGGGGACACGTCTGGCAATGCAGGATTTGAGTCCCTGGCGGAGTAGTGTGTTACTGATGGTAGGCTTTGTTACTTTGGTCCCAGCTCTCTGCAGGTCATTCACTAGGTCCCCCCCGTGTGGTTCTGGGATTTTTGCTCACCGTTCTTGTGATCATTTTGACCCCACGGGGGTGAGATCTTGCGTGGAGCCCCAGATCGAGGGAGATTATCAGTGGTCTTGTATGTCTTCCATTTCATAATAATTGCTCCCACAGTTGATTTCTTCAAACCAAGCTGCTTACCTATTGCAGATTCAGTCTTCCCAGCCTGGTGCAGGTCTACAATTTTGTTTCTGGTGTCCTTTGACAGCTCTTTGGTCTTGGCCATAGTGGAGTTTGGAGTGTGACTGTTTGAGGTTGTGGACATGTGTCTTTTATACTGATAACAAGTTCAAACAGGTGCCATTAATATAGGTAACGAGTGGAGGACAGAGGAGCCTCTTAAAGAAGAAGTTACAGGTCTGTGAGAGCCAGACATCTTGCTTGTTTGTAGGTGACCAAATACTTATTTTCCACCATAATTTGCAAATAAATTCATAAAAAATCCTACAATGTGATTTTCTGGATTTTTTTTCCTCAATTTGTCTATCATAGTTGACGTGTACCTATGATGAAAATGACAGGCCTCTCTCATCTTTTTAAGTGGGAGAACTTGCACAATTGGTGGCTGACTAAATACTTTTTTTCCCCACTGTATCTCCAAGAAGAGAATTCCCATTTATAGTTATTTTGATACTACACGCAAAGGGGTTCTTCGTTTGTCCCCATAGGAAAACCCTTTTTTTGTTTCAGGTAGAACCCTTGGGTGGTGAAAAAGGTTCTACTTAGAACCTTTTAGTGGTGAAAGGGTTCCACTTGTAACAAAAAAAAAAATATTTTCAGAGGGTTCTCCTAAGAGGATAATTGAAGAACCGTTATGGTTCTAGGTAATGCCTTCTTTTCTAAGAGTGTAGTCTGAGCTTAATTTATAGAACATGACTTTTCCTGTTGATTCTTCTGCTCCAAGTCTTTATCTAGCTCAGAGTTCTTCTGCTTCAAGTCCTTAGAAGTTTTATTTAATTCAGAGTTCTCCTGCTTCAAGTCTATATCTGTCACGATCGTCGAGGAGTGAAGGAGACCAAGGCGCAGCGTGTGAAACGAACATGGTACTTTATTAAGTTAAAGCACGACAAAACAACAAATCAAAGCGACGAATGTGAAGTCCAATAGTGACAAAGACTAAACAGGAACAATAACCCACAATGCCCACAGGAAAACATGCAGTATAACTATGGCTCCCAATCAGAGATAACGAGCCGACAGCTGACACTCGTTACCTCCGATTGGGAGTCATATGACTAATCAACATAATTACAACACTTTGACACCCAACATAGAACCAAACCACATAGACTGCACACACCCTGGCTCAACATAATGAGTCCCAGAACCAGGGTGTGACAGATGTAAGGCAACAAAATAGGAAAAATACCAAGGGGAGTGAATACTTTCGCAAACCACTTATATATATATATACATTTATAATTAAAATTGATATATTTTGTTTAACTGATTGAACACACTTTTTTTTTTTTACTTTTATTTGTGGTGTGGTTTTCATATCAGCCCTTTTGAGCTTCCCATCCTCAACTGAACACCGTTTTTACCTGTTTATTTATCTGCAGTGTTTTGTCTTTCACTTCTTTTCTTTGGTGTGAATAAATAAAACCTAAAACCTAATTGAGAAATGGTTTCACTTGCAATGACTTGTTATGTTTAAACCGTGATTTAAACTGAGACTCAGTGATATGACATGTAAGGCTGTGTGTCTGCTTGTATTCATATATGTACCTGATTTCCATTCAGACTGCTTTGTCCAGCCAAGTGGCACTTTGTGGGATACATTGAATGTAATGGAGTTGAAGTATGTGGACACTCTTCAAATGAGTGGATTCTGCTATTTCAGCCACACCCGTTACTGACAGGTGTATAAAATCGAGCACACATAGTTACACAGTGCTTTCGGAAAGTATTCAGACCCCTTGACTTTTCCACATTTTCAGCCTTATTCTAAAATTGATTAAATTGTTTTTTTTACTCATCAATCTACACAACATCCCATCATGACAAAGTTATGGGGTTTTTAGAACTCCTGCATTGTCTTGGTTGTGTGTTTAGGCTCCTTGTCCTGTTGGAAGGTGAACCTTCACCCCAGTCTGAGGTCCAGAGCGCTCTGGAGCAGGTTTTCATCAAGGATCTCTCTGTACTTTGCTCTGTTCATCTTTCCCTCGATTCTGACTAGTCTCCCAGTCCCTGCCACTAAAAAACATCCCCACAGCATGCTGCCACCACCATGCTTCACCGTAGGGATGGTGCCAGGTTTCCTCCAGACGTGACGCTTGGCATTCAGGCCAAAGAGATCAATCTTGGTTTCATCAGACCAGAGAATCTTGTTTCTCATGGTCTGAGAGTCTTTAGGTGCCTTTTGGCAAACTCCAAGCGGGCTGTCATGTGCCTTTTACTGAGGAGTGGCTTCCGTCTGGCCACTCTACCTTAAAGGCCTGATTGGTGGAGTGCTGCAGAGATGTCCTTCTGGAAGGTTCTCCCATATCCACAGAGGAACTCTGGAGCTCTGTCAGAGTGACCATCGGGTTCTTCACGGGTTCTTGGTCACCTCCCTGACCAAGGCCCTTCTCCCCCGATTGCTCAGTTTGGCCGGGCGGCCAGCTCTAGGAAGAATCTAGGTGGTTCCAAACTTCTTCCATTTAAGAATGATGGAGGCCACTGTGTTCTTGGGGACCTTCAATGCTGCAGACATTTTTTGGTACCCTTCCCCAGATCTGTTCCTCGACACAATCCTGTCTCGGAGCTCTACGGACAATTCCTTCGACCTCATGGCTTGGTTTTTGCTCTGACATGCACTGTCAACTGTGGGACCTTATGTAGACAGGTGTGTGCCTTTCCAAATCATGTCCAATCAAAAAAACTTCTGTAAATAAGGTATTTCTATATATTTGCAAACATGTCTAAAAACCTGTTTTCACTTTGTCATTATGGGGTATTGTGTGTAAATTGATGAGGAAAAATAACTAATTTAATCTATTTTAGAATGAGGCTGTAACTTAACAAAATGTGGAAAAAGTCAAGGGGTCTGAATACTTTTTGAATGCACTGTAGATATGGTGTGGACTGTATATTCAAAACAATCTAAATCTGATACCTCACTCTCTGTCTTTGGACTGACACTGCTTTTTAAACTGCTCTGGTCAGTATACTCAAATATTTTACTATACATTTTTCTCTCTACAAGCAATACTTTGATAATTTGTCATTTCTAATAATGAAACATCCATTTATGAAAATGATGAAAAATATCCTGCCAATATCTTCAACACCAAAGAATAGCAGTGAGGTTTTAATATGATTTGACTCTGTGCAGGCTGTCAGGCTGTCTAGTCACAGAGGAATGCTGTGCTTCTCTGATCTCAGCTCTGAGGTCAAACCCCTCACACCTGAGAGAGCTGGATCTGAGTAACAATGACCTGAAGGATTCAGGAGTGAAGCTGCTCTCTGCTGGACTGGGGAATCCCCACTGTAAACTGGAGACTCTGAGGTCAGTATTCCTGTAGTTGGTCAACAAGTGGTAACTGTTCACCAGATCCACATGTGTTTACCAGGCACACATAGTCCACACCATATGTGTTTGGACAGTGAAGCTTACAGTTTTAAATTTGGCGCTCTTCTCCAGCATTTTGGATTTGAGATAGAACGTTTCATATTAGGCAACACTATAGAATGTCACCTTTTATTTTATAGTATTCATACATACCTGTTTTTCCCTTTCAGAAATTAAAGTACTTTATGTATCTAGTATTAAAGTAGTCAACAGTTTAGTATTGGGTTCCATGTTCCTTGCCTGCAGTGATTACATCAAGCTTGTGACTACAAACTTGTTGAATGCATTTTCTGTTAGTTGCTACCATGATTTTAATAATCATGAATGAATCGTAAATAATGATGTATGAGAAAGTTTCAGAGGCACAAAGATCACCCCCCCCAGATTTCAGGACAATGATACTCTATATCTGAAAATATTATAAAATACACTGCCACTCTATTTTCACCACCTAAGAATAGCAGTGTGGTTTTAATATGATTTGACTCTTTGCAGGCTGTCAGGCTGTCTAGTCACAGAGGAAGGCTGTGCTTCTCTGGCCTCAGCTCTGAAGTCACACCCCTCACACCTGAGAGAGCTGGACCTGAGCTCCAATCACCCAGGAGACTCAGGAGTCAGACTGCTCTCTGCTGGACTGGAGGATCCACACTGCAGACTGGAGAAACTCAAGTATGTAGAGGGTTTATGTCAATGTTCATATCAGACATGTTGGAGTTATCAGGCTACTTAAGACAAACATTCTTACCACCACTTGGACAAATGTATATGCTGACTGTGTGTGTGTGTGTGTGTGTGTGTGAGTATGTGTGTGTGTGTGTGTGTGAGTTCAGGTGTATCCCTCAATGACTGTCTGTTCTTCTGCTTACCGCTACAGTGTGGAACATGGTGGAGAGAACACAATGAAACCTGGACTGAGAAAATGTCAAAGACCACCATCATTACTTACTTGGTCATATTAAATATCAGCTGTAGTTCTACAGAAGCAGAAATCAGAGACACCAAAGTTCAGAAAGAGTTGCTTTGACAATGTGTGTGTGTGTGTGTGTGTGTGTGTGGCGCATTCGTATTACTTTAGAAATGTGTGTTTGTGTTCATGCACATTAACAGATAGGGGTCTATATTATAGACAGTTGTCCTGACCCTAACCCTGTTGGGTGATGGTATATATACAGTGGGGAGAACAAGTATTTGATACACTGCCGATTTTGCCGGTTTTCCTACTTACAAAGCATGTAGAGGTCTGTAATTTTTATCATAGGTACACTTCAATTGTGAGAGACGGAATCTAAAACAAAAATCCAGAAAATCACATTGCATGATTTTAAGTAATTAATTTGCATTTTATTGCATGACATAAGTATTTGATCACCTACCAACCAGTAAGAATTCCGGCTATCACAGACCTGTTAGTTTTTTTTTAAGAAGCCCTCCTGTTCTCCACTCATTACCTGTATTAACTGAACCTGTTTGAACTCGTTACCTGTATAAACACGCCTGTCCACACACTCAGTCAAACAGACTCAACCTCTCCCACAATGGCAAAACCAGAGAGTTGTGTAAGGACATCAGGGATAAAATTGTGAGACCTGCACAAGGCTGGGATGGGCTACAGGACAATAGGCAAGCAGCTTGGTGAGAAGGCAACAACTGTTGGCGCAATTATTAGAAAATGGAAGAAGTTCAAGATAACGGTCAATCACCCTCGGTCTGGGGCTCCATGCAAGATCTCACCTCGCGGGACATCAATGATCATGAGGAAGGTGAGGGATCAGCCCAGAACTACACGGCAGGACCTGGTCAATAACCTGAAGAGAGCTGGGACCACAGTCTCAAAGAAAACCATTAGTAACACACTATCGCCGTCCATGGATTCAAATTCTGCAGCGCACGCAAGGTCCCCCTGCTCAAGCCAGCATGTCCAGGCCCGTCTGACGTTTGCCAATGACCATCTGGATGATCCAGAGGAGGAATGGGAGATGGTCATGTGGTCTGATGAGACAAAAATAGAGCTTTTTGGTCTAAACTTCACTTGCCGTGTTTGGAGGAAGAAGGATGAGTACAACCCCAAGAACACCATCCCAACCGTGAAGCATGGAGGTGGAAACATCATTCTTTGGGGATGCTTTTCTGCAAAGGGGACAGGACGACTGCCCCGTATTGAGGGGACGATGGATGGGGCCATGTATCACGAGATCTTCCCTCAGTAAGAGCATTGAAGATGGGTCGTGGCTGGTTCTTCCAGCATGACAACAACCCAAAACACACAGCCAGGGCAACTAAGGAGTGGCTCCGTAAGAAGCATCTCAAGGTCCTGGGTGGCCTAGCCAGTCTCCAGACCTGAACCCAATAGAAAATCTTTGGAGGGAGCTGAAAGCCCGTATTGCCCAGCGAAAGCCCCTGAAACCTGAAGGATCTAGAGAAGGTCTGTATGGGAGGAGTGGGCCAAAATCCCTGCTGCAGTGTGTGCAAACCTAGTCAAGACCTAGCAGGAAACGTATGATCTCTGTAATTGCAAACAAAGGTTTCTGTACCAAATATTAAGTTCTGCTTTTCTGATGTATCAAATACTTATGTCATGCAATAAAATGCAAATTAATTACTTAAAAAATCATACAATGTGATTTTCTGGATTTTTAGATTCAGTCTCTCACAGTTGAAGTGTACCTATGATAAAAATTACAGACCTCTACATGCTTTGTAAGTAGGAAAACCTGCAAAATCGGCAGTGTATCAAATACTTGTTCTCCCCACTGTATATCCATCTATATCTATATTATAGATAGTTGTCCTAACCCTAACCCTGCTGGGTGATGGTATATATATATATATACATCTATATCTACCGTTGAAGTCAGAAGTTTATATACACTTAGGTTGGAATCATTTAAACTCATTTTTCAACCACTTCACACATTTCTTGTCAATAAACTATAGTTTTGCCAAGTCGGTTAGGACATATACTTTGTTTAGGACACAAGTCATTGTTTACAGACAGATTATTTCACTTAAAATTCACTGCATCACAATTCCAGTGGGTCAGAAGTTTACATACACTAAGTTGACTGTGCCTTTCAACAGCTTGGAAAATTCCAGAAAATTATGTCATGGCTTTAGAAGCTTCTGATAGGCTAATTGACGTAGTTTGAGTCAATTGGAGGTGTCCCTGTGGATGTATTTCAAGGCCTACCTTCAAACTCAGTGCCTCTTTGTTTGACATCATGGGGAAATCAAAACAAATAATCAGCCAAGACCTCAGAAAAATAATTGTAGACCTCCACAAGTCTGGTTCATCCTTGGGAGCAATTTCCAAACGCCTGAAGGTACCACGTTCATCTGTACAAACAATAGTGCGCAAGTATAAACACCATGGGACCACGCAGCCGTCATACTGCTCAGGAAGGAGACACGTTCTGTCTACTAGAGATGAACGTACTTTGGTGCAAAAAGTGCAAATCAATCCCAGAACAACAGCAAAGGACCTTGTGAAGATGCTGGAGTAAACAGGTACAAAAGTATCTATATCCACAGTAAAACGAGTCCTATATCGACATCACCTGAAAGGCCGCTCAGCAAGGAGAAGCCACTGCTCCAAAACCTCCATAAAAAAGCCAGACTACGGTTTGCAACTGCACATGGGGACAAAGATCATACTTTTTGGAAAAATGTCCTCTAGTCTGATTAAACAAAATAGAACTGTTTGGCCATAATGACCATCGTTATGTTTGGAGGAAAAGGGGAACGCTTGCCGTAAGCCGAAGAACACCATCCCAACCATGAAGAACAGGGGTGGCAGCATCATGCTGTGGGGTGCTTTGCTGCAGGAGGACTGGTGCACTTCACAAAATAGATGGCATCAAGAGGAAGGAAAATTATGTGGATATAATGAAGCAACATCTCAAGACATCAATCAGGAAGTTAAAGCTTGGTCGCAAATGGGTCTTCCAAATGGACAATGACCCCAAGCATACTTCCAAAGTTGTGGCAAAATGGCTTAAGGACAACAAAGTCAAGGTATTGGAGTGGCCATCACAAAGCCCTGACCTCAATCCTATAGAAAATGTGTGGGCAGAACTGAAAAAGCGTGTGCGAGCAAGGAGGCCTACAAACCTGACTCAGTTACACCAGCTCTGTCAGGAGGAATAGGCCAAATACACCAACTTATTGTGGGTAGCTTGTGGAAGGCTACCCGAAACGTTTGACCCAAGTTAAACAATTTAAAGGCAATGCTACCAAATACTAATTGAGTGTATGTAAACTTCTGACCCCACTGGGAATGTGATGAAATAAATAAAAGCTGAAATAAATCATTCTCTCTACTATTATTCTGACATTTCACATTCTTAAAATAAAGTGGTGATCATAACTGACCTAAGACAGGGAATTTCTACTAGGATTAAATGTCAGGAATTGTGATAAACTGAGTTTAAATGTATTTGGCTAAGGTGATGTAAACTTCCCGACTTCAACTGTATCTATAAAGTGCCTGATCCAATGAGGCGTGGTGGTTGACAACATATTTTCAGCTACTGTCAAACCTGACAATATACTAACAATATACCTAATAATATACTAAAAGTATCAAAAGTAAAAGTACAAGTATAAATCATTTCAAATTCCTTACATAAAGCAAACCAGACGATTTTTCTTGTTTTTAAAATGTACGACAGCCAAGGCACACTCCAACATTCAGACAATTTACAAACAAAGCATTTGTGTTTAGTGAGTCTGCCAGATCAGAGGCAGTAGGGATGTTCTCTTGATAAGTGTGTGAATTGGACCATTTTCTGTCCTGCTAAGCATTCAAAATGTAACGAGTACTTTTGGGTGTCAGGGAAAATGTTTGGAGTAAAAAAGTACATTATTTTCTTTAGGAATGTAGTGAAGTAAAAAGTAGTCAAAATATAAATAGTAAAGTCAAGTACAGATACCCCAAAAAACTACTTAAGTAGTACTTTAAAGTATTTTTACTTAAGTACTTTAAACCACTGGTTAACTCTCTTTCTTAGCTAGCTCGACTATGCACTTGCCTCTGCTATCAATACACTGTGCTAACATTAGCCTAGACTGTACCCCAGAAAATAACAGTTTTAAACAGTTGTAAAAACCCACTTCTTCCAGACAGAATAGTTCCTGTAGATTCAGACTTACTCATCGCCAATCTGTTGTTATGTCTCGTGGGTTTCATAACCACGTCTGTATAACAATTCAATAATGATGAGACAGGAGACAGGAATCAGTTCAACCATTTATCTGGAACGTGATCATCTCAACACATACAAACCCCCATGATGCTCTGCAGCACAACCCCAATATACAACAAATACATACATAAGTAAATGGACACAAAACAAAACTCATAGAGGAATTTAAATGTTCCTTTCTAGAAAGTAGGGCCATGGGATAGGGTCAGAAAGGTCAGTATGTTTGATAACTGGTTCCAGAGGTGACATAACAAGCATAAGGTCCATTATAACACAGTGAAGTAGAGGTGGGAGCTAAAAGCAGACATGGACAGTGAGACGGTGTGAGGAGGTCAGGGGTGAAACACTAGATCAGGACAGGTAGAAATGGCAGGGCTGGTTGTGTTCAGTGTGTGTGTCCAGTGTGTGTGTGTGTGTGTGTGTCCAGTGTATGTATGTGTGTCCAGTGTATGTGTGTGTGTGTGTGTGTGTGTGTCCAGTGTGTGTTTGTCCATGTGTGTGTGTGTGTGTGTCCTGTGTGTGTGTGTTCAATGTGTGTGTCCAGTATGTGTGTGTGTGTTCAGTGTCAGTGTGTGTGTGTGTGTTCAGTGTGTGAGTGTGTGTGTTTCCAGTGTGTGAGTGTGTGTGTGTCCAGTGTGTGTCTGTCCAGGTGTGTGTGTGTGTGTGTGTGTGTGTGTGTGTGTGTGTGTGTGTGTGTGTGTGTGTGTGTGTGTGGCTTGTGAGTCCTGTGTGTGTTTGTCCAGTGTGTGTGTGTGTTCAGTGTGTGTTCAGTGTGTGTGTGTCTAATGTGTTTGGATGTGTGTGTCCAGTGTGTGTGTGTGTGTGTGTGTGTGTGAATCCAGTGTGTTCAGCGTGTGTGTGTGGATGCGTGTCCAGTGTGTGTGTGTGTCCAGTGTGTGTGTGTGTCCAGTGTGTGTGTATCCAGTGTGTGTGTGTGTGTTCAGTGTGTGTGTGTGTGTGTTCAGTGTGTGTGTGTATCCAGCGTGTCTGTTTAGTTAGTGTGTGTTCAGTGTGTGTGTGTGTGTGTGTGTGTGTGTGTGTGTGTGTGTTATCAGTGTGTGTGTGTCCATTGTGTGTGTGTATTCAGTGTGTGTGTCCAGTGTGTGTGTGTGTTCAGTGTGTGTGTGTGTGTGTGTGTCCAGTGTGTGTGTCCAGTGTGTGTGTGTCCAGTGTGTGTGTCCAGTGTGTGTGTGTCCCGTGTGTGTGTGTCCAGTGTGTGTGTGTGTGTGTCCAGTGTGTGTGTGTGTGTCCAGTGTGTGTGTCCTGTGTGTGTGTGTGTGTCAGGTGTGTGTGTCCAGTGTGTATGTGTGTGTGTGTCCTGTGTGTGTGTGTGTGTCCAGTGTGTGTGTGTGTCCAGTGTGTGTGTGTGTGTGTCCAATGTGTGTGTCCTGTGTGTGTGTGTCAGGTGTGTGTGTCCTGTGTGTATGTGTGTGTGTGTCCAGTGTGTGTGTGTCCAGCGTATGTGTGTATGTCCAGTGTGTGCGTCCAGTGTGTGTGTGTGTTTGTATGTGTCCAGTGTGTGTGTGTCCAGAGTGTGTGTGTGTGTGTCCAGTGTGTGTGAGTGTGTGTGTAAGTGTGTATGTGTGTCCAGTGTGTGTGAGTGTGTGTGTGTGTGTGTGTGTGTGTCCTTGTGTGTGTGTGTGTGTGTGTGTCAGGTGTGTGTGTGTCCAGTGTGTGTGTGTGTGTGTGTGTGTGTGTGTCCTGTGTGTGTGTGTGTCAGGTGTGTGTGTGTGTACAGTGTGTGTGTGTCCAGTGTGTATGTGTGTGGTTCCAGTGTGAGTGTGTGTGTGTCCAGCGTATGTGTGTGTGTCCAGTGTGTGTGTCCAGTGTGTGTGTGTGTTTGTGTGTGTCCAGTGTGTGTGTGTCCAGTGTGTGTGTGTGTGTGTGTGTGTGTCAGCGATGTGTGTGTGTCCAGTGTGTGTGTGTGTGTGTGTGTGTGTGTGTGTGTGTGTGTGTGTCCAGTGTGTGTGTGTGTGTGTGTCCTGTGTGTGTGTCCTGTGTGTGTGTGTGTGTCCAGTGTGTGTGAGTGTGTGTGTGTGTGTGTTTGTGTGTGTCCAGTGTGTGTGTGTGTGTGTGTGTGTGTGTGTGTGTGTGTGTGTGTGTGTCCAGTGTGTGTGTGTGTGTGTGTCCTGTGTGTGTGTCCTGTGTGTGTGTGTGTCCAGTGTGTGTGAGTGTGTGTGTCCAGTGTGTGTGTGTGTCCTGTGTGTGTGTGTCAGGTGTGTGTGTGTGTCCAGTGTGTGTGTGTGTCCTGTGTGTGTTTCCTGTGTGTGTGTGTGTGTGTCCAGTGTGTGTGAGTGTGTGTGACCAGTGTGTGTGTGTGTGTCCAGTGTGTGTGTGTGTCTAGTGTGTGTCCAGTGTATGTGTGTGTGTGTGTCCGGTGTGTGTGTGTGTGAGTGTGTGTGTGTCCAGTGTGTGTGTGTCCAGTTTGAGTGTGTCCAGTGTGTGTGTGTATCTGTACAGTGTGTGTGTGTCCAGTGTGTGTGTACAGCATGTGTGTGTCCAGTGTGTGTGTTTGTATGTCCAGTGTGAGTGTGTCCAGTGTGTGTGTTCAGTGTGTGTGTGTGTGTGTCTAGTGTGTGAGTGTGTCCAGTGTGTGTGTCCAGTGTGTGTGTGTATGTCCAGTGTTTTGTGTTTGTCCAGTGTGTGTGTGTGTGCTTGTATGTGTGTGTTTCCATGTGTGTGTGTGTGTGTGTGTGTGTGTGTGTGTGTGTGTGTGTCTCCAGTGTGTGTGTATCAAGTGTATGTGGCCAGTTTGTGTGTTTGTGTGTGTTTGTGTGTGTATGTGTGTGTTTCCAGTGTGTGTGTGTGTATCCAGTGTTTGTGTCCAGTGTGTGTGTCCAGTGTGTGTGTGTGTGTCTAGTGTGTGTGTGTGTGCGTTTGTGTTTGTCCAGTGTGTGTGTGTGTGTCCAGTGTACGTGTGTGTGTATGTGTCCAGTGTGTGTGTGTGTGTCCGGTGTGTGTATGTCCATTGTGTAAGTGTGTCCAGTGTGTGAGTGTGTCCATTGTGTGTGTGTGTCCAGTGTGTGTGTGTGTGTCCAATGTGTGTGTGTCCAGTGCGTGTGTGTATGTACAGTGTGAGTGTGACCAGTGTGTGTGTGTGTGTATGTCCAGTGTGAGTGTGTCCAGTGTGTGTGTTTATCCAGTGTGTGTGTGTGTGTCTAGTGTGTGTGTGTGTCCAGTGTATGTGTGTGTGTGTCGGTTGTGTGTGTGTGTGTGTGTGTGTGTCCAGTGTGTGTGTGTCCAGTGTGAGTGTGTCCAGTGTCTGTGTGTGTGTGTATTTGTACAGTGTGTGTGTGTGTGTCCAGTGTGTGTTTGTGTCCAGTGTGTGTACAGCGTGTGTGTGTCCAGTGTGTGTGTGTGTGTATGTCCAGTGTGAGTGTGTCCAGTGTGTGTGTGTGTGTGTGTGTTTGTGTGTGTCCAGTGTGTGTGTGTGTCCAGTGTGTGTGTGTGTGTGTGTGTCTAGTGTGTGTATGTGTGTGTGTGTGTTTGTGTGTGTGTCCTGTGTGTGTGTGTGTGTGTCAGGTGTTTGTGTGTGTCCAGTGTGTGTGTCCAGTGTGTGTGTGTGTGTCCAGTGTGTGTGTGTGTGTGTGTGTGTCCAGTGTGTGTGTGTGTGTGTCCAGTGTGTGTGTGTGTGTGTGTGTTCCAGTGTGTATGTGTGTGTGTGTCAGTGTGTGTGTGTGTCCAGTGTGTGTGTGTGTGTCCGGTGTTTGTGTGTGTCCAGTGTGTGTGTTTCAGTGTGTGTGTGTGTGTGTATCCAGTGTGTGTGTGTGTGTCCAGTGTGTGTCTGTGTGTGTCCAGTGTGTGTGTGTGTATGTGTCCAGTGTGTGTGTGTGCGTGTCCAGTGTGTGTGTGTACAGCGTGTGTGTGTGTGTCTAGTGTGTGTGTGTGTGTGTGTCCAGTGTGTGTATTTGTCCAGTGCGTGTGTGTGTGTGTCCAGTGTGTGTCCAGTGTGTGTGTGTGTCCAGTGTGTGTGTGTGTGTCCAGTGTGTGTGTGTGTGTGTGTGTGTCAGTGTTACCATGGTTATTATTTACAGGGACACTGAGGAGTCAACATGAACCTCAAACCCTGGATAGAGGGGCTCAGTGAATGTGGAGTGGAATGTGTTCAGGTGGGTCAGTGTGTCAGAGGAGACTCTGTAGAAGGGACAGAGTGCTGGCTGGCCAGTCCAGTACACTCCTACTCTGGTGGGAGCTGGAGGAGGGACGTCTATGGTAGTGGACTTAATATTGTGACAGGGAGTAACTGTTGTCTTGCAGATCCAGACTCCGGACTTGTCATTATATCCAATCCTACAATCATCACCCTTCCTCTCCTGCTGATTCCTTTATATGTCACTCCTATATCAGCCTCCCCACTCACTCCACCTCCCAGCTAAAAGGCGCCGCCTAGTCAGACCCTCTCTACACAGCACTGTTCCCCAGACCTCAAATCTCTCTGGGTGATCAGGATACGGCTGCTCCTCTCCTCCTACATGTCACCTTTCTGTTCTCCTCAGACAGAGAGGAATCTGTTTACTGTGTTTTGGGGATTCAGTGTGAGATCACACATCTGATGGATGAAACCAGACACAATATTAGAAATCATCATCATCTAAACACACACAGCCTGAACACACACACACACACACACACACACACATCCTGAACTACACACACACAAACACATCCTGAACACACACACACAAACACACACATCCTGCACCACACAACACAACACATCCTGAAACACACACACACAAACACCACACACATCCTGAACACACACACACACAAAAACACACACATCCTGAACACACACTACAAACACACATCCTGAACACACACACACACACACACACATCCTGAACACCACACAAAATACACACACATCCTGAACACACACACAACACAACACACATTAACATCCTGAACACACACCACTAACCAACCACCTTCATTAATGAACACACAAACACACATTTAAAAAGTAACACGAATACGCCACACACACACACACACAGACACACACATTGTCAAGAAACTCTTTGTAAACTTTGGTGTCCCTGATTTCTGCTTCTGTAGAACTACAGCTGATATTTAATATGACCAAGTAAGTAATGATGGTGGTCTTTGACTTTGACTTCACTTGAATTAAGACTTATTCTTAGTCATATTCTTCACAGCAGTCAACACTCACATTTTCTAAGTTCAGGTTTCATTGTGTTCTCTCCACCATGTTCCACACTGTAGCGGTAAGCAGAAGAACAGACAGTCATTGAGATACACCTGGACTCGCACACACACACACACACACACACACACACACACACCACACTGGACACACACACACACACACACACACACACTGGACACACACACACACTCACATTCAGCATATAACTTTGTACAAGCGGTGGTAAGAATGTTTGTCTGTGTATGTGTCCAGTGTGTGTGTGTGTCCAGTGTGTGTGTGTCCTGTGTGTCCAGTTTGTGTCCAGTGTGTGTGTCCAGTGTGTGTGTGTGTGTGTTCAGTTTGTGTGTGTTTGTCAAGTGAATGTGTGTGTCCAGTGTGTGTGTGTGTGTGTGTCCAGTGTGAGTGTGTGTGTGTGTGTGTCCAATCTGTGTGTGAGTCCAGTGTGTGTGTGTCCAGTGTGTGTGTGTGTGTGTGTGTGTGTGTGTGTGTGTGTGTTCAGTGTGTGTGTGGGGTGTGTGTCCAGTGTGTGAGTGTTTGTGTGTCCAGTGTGTGTGTGTCCAGTGTGTGTGTGTCCAGTGTGTGTATGTCCAGTGTGTGTGTGTGTGTGTGTCCAGTGTGTGTGTGTGTGTCCAGTATCTGTGTGTGTGTCCAGTGTGTGTGTGTTTTGTCAAGTGTGTGTCCAGAGTGTGTTTGATAGAGGTGTGTGTGTCCAGTGTGTTGTGTATCCAGTGTGTCCAGTGTAAATGTGTGTCCAGTGTGTGTACACACTGGACACTACACACACTGGACCACACACACACACTGGACCCACACTCACTGGACCATATACACACACACACACAATACACACAACACAGTCTATATATAACTTAGTCCAAAGTGGTGGTCAGAATGTTAATGTCTTACTAGCCTGATAACTCAACATGTCTGAGTATGAACATTGACATAAACCCTCTAAATACTTGAGTTTCTCCAGTCTGCGTGTGTGATCCTCCAGTCCAGAAGAGAGCAGTCTGACTCCTGAGTCTCCTGGGTGATTGTGGCTCAGGTCCAGCTCTCTCAGGTGTGAGGGTTTGACTTCAGAGCTGAGACCAGAGGAGCACAGCCTTCCTCTGTGACTAGAAGCCTGACAGCCTGCAAAGAGTCAAATCATATTAAAACCACACTGCTATTCTTTGGTGGTGAAAATTGTGGCAGTATATTTTTACAACATATTCCAGATATATCAGTGTCCAAACCTGCCATATCTATTCATAAATTAATGTATCATTATTAGAAATTATCATAATATTGCTTGTAGAGAGAAACATGTTATAGTACGAATATTTGAGTAGACTGACCAGAGCAGTTTAAAAAGCAGTATCAGTCAAAAGACAGACAGTGAGGTATCAGATTTACCGTATTTTCCGCACTATAAGGCGCACCGGAGTATAAGCCACAGCACTAAATTGAATGATGTGTACATATATAAGCCGCACTGGACTATAAGCCGTAGGTGTTTTAATGTTTAATTACCATATGTAAGGGTTCGTGCACAGAGGAGATTGTCGGGAAAGAGATGGCTGCTTGAGAAGCTCCCCATTTATTAACATTTCAACAAACAAGTTGCATATTTGTATAACGTATTCCAGCAAAATTAGTTAATAAAGGCGTCACAATCGATTTAACCAATTAACTTTGGTTATTTTTGAAAAACCTTGAAAAAGTGTGCACATCTTTGAATATTTATCTACATTATAGCCTACGTAGTACCATAACAGAAAACAAAGCACAGCGCTTGCGAGGCAATATCAATGGCTAAATTAAATGTGTTTTTTTAAAAGTGCAAAATAAAGTGCCTGTAACACCGGTAAGCGCGTAAACCTAAAGTTGCAGCTAACACGGCTGCCAAAATATACGGTAATCAGCCTAACAGAAAAGTCATTCATCCTCGTCTTCATCTTTTAGGCTAAGGTGCAGTACACGGCTGTAACCAGAAAAAGTCAAGTCATTAATCCTCATCTCCGTCTTCTTCCTGCGTACTAAAACCACAAAGTCCTCATCTTCAGTGTCGGAAATGAACAGGCTCAGGGTGGCTTCGTCAACCACTCTCCCTCTCTCCTTCGTTGACGCTCTCAAAACCAACGAACTCCTCTTCGTCACTGACGGAATCGAACAACTCTGAAGGGCCTTTGCTGTGTGGCGTCCTCTCTTCATCACGCAGCAGTCCAGCGTTTCGGAACCTCGTGAATGACGTGGATGTTTTGACACTCCTCCACGCTATCAGGATCCACTCGCAAACTTGGCGAAAGTTGCTTTTGCATCGACCAGTTTGGTGAATGATTTATCGCCGCTAGTCATCCACGCCTCCCACTGTAACGTAGTGCCACTTTGAACGCACGATCGACACTGATGTCGAGTGGCTGCAGATGCTTCGTTGTTCCCCAGAATCACAGCTGGAATCGAGTTTGTGCTCTTGATGGCTGCTTTCACATATCCGTAATATGAGGGCCTCATGCTGTCCAAAACGAGCAAAGCTTTTTTTGGACGAAAGAATCCTCCAGGCGCTTGATGTAGCACTCATTCAGCCACTCATTCAACCACTCATTCAGCCATTCATTCAGCCACTCATTCAGCCACTCATTCAGCCACTATTCAGCCACTCATTCATTACGCTTTCCATCATCCAACCCTCTTGTTGACTTTAAAAGGAGATGCCATTCAATATTTTCTATTTTCATTTCGGTGGCGACTGTTTCAGCTTTCAGTCGGATCTGCACGGTGTGGAAACACCCGGCCGTCTGCTCTCTGTGTGTTCACCCAATCTTCAGAAAGTCTTCAAGTTCGGGCCATCTGCTTTTATTACTTCTGAAAGTTTTTTTAACTTTTTGCATTGAGACAGTTCTTCCGCTGGCGTCTCCAACGTCTCACCATTGACTCATTGATGCCAAGGCTACGTGCAGCAGCTCTATTTCCTTCTTTACAGCCAGATTGACTGCCTTTAACTTAAAAGCTGCATCATATGCATTTCTCGTTTGTTTTCCATAATGAGGGTTTGTGCATCAAAACTTCCTTTGCACAAACTGTCTTTGCCTCTCGTTCTTGTCTCGTTCTGTCTCTCGTACCACTCTCGGTTCCACTTTTTACTTTCTGCGCGCTACCTGTCTCACTCTTTTCCGGCCTCAGCTTTTCCTCTGGAGCCCGCCGCTTAAAGGTGGGGGCGCGGACCGGTCATAGAGCCCATAGAGTTAAAGTTGGTGGACTGTAACCTGTAAAATCGATAGATTTAGGAGGTCTTCTAGGGGCCGTTAGATGTAAAAATCCCATTAGCCGCACCGTTATATAAGGCTGCAGGGGTCGAAAAATGGGAAAAAGGCGAGCTTATAGTCCGAAAATTACGGTAGATTGTATTGGTATACAGTCCACAGCTCTATTTTGACAGTGAAGCTAACATTTTAAATGTGGCTCTCTGCTCCAGCATTTTGGATTTGAGATCAAATGTATCATATACAGAGGTGACAGTATATAATGTCACCTTTTATTTGAGTGGTATTTGAATACATATCTGTTTCACCATTTAGAAATGAAAGCACTTTATGTATCTAGTCCCCCACTTTTGAAGAAGTCATAAGTATTTTGATAAATTCACTCAAAGTGTATTAAAGTAGTCAAAAAGTGTAGTATTTGGTCCCAAACTCGTTGGTTGCATTTGCAGTTTGTTTTGGTTGTAGTTTTGGGTTGCATGTTTTGCCCGATAGTAACTGAATGGTGGATGATGACTGGAGTAATTTTCTGTCTAAGTGAGTAGATAACATGTTTCTAAACACTACTAAATTAATCCTGATGATGCCATGATTTAGAAAAATCATGAATGAATCATGAATAATAATGAGTGAGAAAGTTACAGAGGCTACAACAAAACATGCTAACCTCTCACCATTACCACATAACAGAGGGGTATGATCCTTTGTTCCTCTGTAACTTTCTCATTCATCATCATTCACGATTCATTCATGATTATTCATAATCATGGTAGCATCCACATGAATGTAGAAGTGTTCAAAAACATCTTCTATTCTTACTGACAATACAAGTGAAGTGACTCCAAAATGACAGGACATTATTCACCATTCAGTTTCTGTTGGGGAAAACATCATCCAAAACACAACCAAGACAAACTGCAAATGCATTCAACAAGTTTGTAGAATCACAAGCTTGATGTAATCACTGTGGGTAAGGAATATGGGACCAAACACTAAACTTATGACTACTTTAATACAATATAAGTGAATATGTACAAATTATTAAGACTTTTTCAAATGGGAGAACTAGATACATTAAGTGCTTTCATTTCTAAACAGTAAAACAGATATGTATGAACTACCCTCAAATAAAAGGTGACATTCTGTACTGTCACCTAATATGTTAAACATTATATCTCAAATCCAAAATGCTGGAGTATAGCACCACATTTGAAACTGTAAACTTCACTGTCCAAACACATATGGTGTGGACTATGTGTGCCTGGTAAACACATGTGGATCTGGTGAACAGTTATCACTTGTTGACCAACTACAGGAATACTGACCTCAGATTCTCCAGTTTACAGTGGGGTTTCCCCAGTCCAGCAGAGAGCAGCTTCACTCCTGAATCCTTCAGGTCATTGTTACTCAGATCCAGCTCTCTCAGGTGTGAGGGGGTTTGACTTCAGAGCTGAGACCAGAGAATCACAGCCTTCCTCTGTGACTAGACAGCCTGACAGCCTGCAAAGAGTCAAATCATATTAAAACCACACTGCAATTCTTTGGTGGTGAAAATATATTTTTTCAACATTTTCAGATACATCAGAGTCCTGAAAACCTGCCATATCTATTCATATATGTATATATACACACTACTACTAGTCGAGAGTTTGGACACACCTACATTCAAGGGGTTTTCTTTATTTTTACTATTTTTGACATTGTAGAATAATAGTGAAGACATCAAAACTATGAAATAACACATATGGAATCATGTAATAACCAAAAAAGTGTTTAACAAATCAAAATATATTTTAGATTTTAGATTCTTCAAATAGCCACCCTTTTGCCTTGATGACAGCTTTGCACACTCTTGCCATTCTCTCAACCAGCTTCATTAGGTAGTCACCTGGAATGCATTTCGAATTAACAGGTGTGCCTTCTTAAAAGTTAATTTGTGGAATTTCTTTCCTTCTTAATGCGTTAGAGCCAATCAGTTGTGTTGTGACAAGGTAGGGGGGTATACAGAAGATAGCCCTATTTGGTAAAAGACCAAGTCCATTTATGGCAAGAACTGCTCAAATAAGCTACGAGAAATGACAGTCCATCATTACTTTAAGACACGACGGTCAGTAATACGGAACATTTCAACAACTTTTTAAAGTTTCTTCAAGTGCAGTCGTTAAAAATATCAAGCACTACTGATGAAACTGGCTCTCATGAGGACCGCCACAGGAATGGAAGACCCAAAGTTACCTCTGCTGCAGAGGATAAGTTCATCAGAGTTACCAGCCTCTGAAATTGCAGCCCAAATACATTCTTCACAGAGTTCAAGTCACAGACACAGCTCAACATCAACTGTTCAGAGGTGACTGTGTGAATCAGGCTTTCATGGTTGAATTGCTGCAAAGAAACCACTACTAAAGGACCCCAATAATAAGAAGAGACTTGCTTGGGCCAAGAATCACGAGCAATGGACATTACACAGGTGGACATTTGTCCTTTGGCCTGGAGTCCAAATTTGAGATTTTTGGTTCCAACCGCCGTGTCTTTGTGAGGAAGCGGTGTGGGTGAACGGATGATCTCGGCATGTGTATTTCCCACCGTAAAGCATGGAGGAGGGGAGGTGTTATGGTGTGGGGTGCTTTGCTGGTGACACTGTCTGTGATTTATTTAGAATTCAAGGCACACTTAACCAGCATGGCTACCACAGCATTCTGCAGCGATACGCCATCCCATCTGGTTTGGGCTTAGTGGGACTATCATTGGTTTTTCAGCAGGACAATTACCCAACACACTTCCAGACTGTGTAAGGAGAGTGATGGAGTGCTGCATCAGATGACCTGGCCTCCATAATCACCCGAACTCAACCCAATTGAGATGGTTTGGGATGAGTCGGACTGGCAGAGTGAAGGAAAAGCAGCCAACAAGTGCTCAGCATATGTGTGAACTCCTTCAAGACTGTTGGAAAAGCATTCCAGGTGAAGCTGGTTGAGAGAATGCCAAGAGTGTGCAAAACTGTCATCAAGACAAAGTGGGTGGCTATTTGAAGAATTTCAAATATAAAATATAATTTCATTTGTTTAACACTTTTTTTGGTTACTACATTATTCCATATTTGTTATTTCATAGTTTTAATGTCTTCACTATTATTCTACAATGTAAAAAATAATAAAAATAAAGTCAAACCCTTGAATGAGTAGGTGTGTCCAAACTTTTGACTGGTACTGTATATACATGAATTAATGTATCATTATTAACAGTAGATAACATGTTTCTAAACACTACTAAATTAATTATTGTGTGTGTGTGTCCAATGAGTGTGTGTTCATTGAGTGATACAGGAATACTGACCTCAGAGTCTCCAGTTTACAGTGGGGATTCCCCAGGACAGCAGAGAGCAGCTTCACTCCTGTATCCTTCATGACATTGTTACTCAGATCCAGCTCTCTCAGGTGTGAGGGGTTTGACCTCAGAGCTGAGACCAGAGAAGCACAGCCTTTCTCTGTGAGTCCACAGAATGACAGCCTGCAAAGAGATCATCATGATTTCACAAACACACTGTTAATTTAACACCAGTAGTGTAGAAGGACAATGGCAGATGCATTTGGTTTATTCTCTTAAACAACATATAGATTAATCTTCCGTCTCCTAGAATTGTATGGTCATATTGTTATACTAATGTGAACACCAATGCACTGATTCAGTAAGTTTTTCAATATAATATAATATATTACATACATATTATAATATATATTTTTCTCTAAACTGAATATTTCTTCCTGATGATTAGTACTTAAATGTCATTTTATGTACTCACAGAGCAGCTCTGGAGGCTTTGACCACTGGCAGCAGCCTCAGAAGACCTTCCTCTGATCTGGAGTATTTATTCGGGTCAAACACATCCAGCTCCTTTTCTGAAGTCAGCAACACAAAGACCAGAGCTGACCACTGTGCAGGTGACAGTTCTTCTTCTGAGAGACTTCTGATCTCAGGCATCTTTGGATCTCCTCCACTAGAGAATGGTCGTTCAGTTCATTCAGACAGTGGAACAGATTGATGCACCTCTCTGGAGAGGGATTCTTCCTGATCTTCTCCTTGATGTACTTGACTGTTTCTTCATGGCTCTCTGAGCTGCTTCTTGTTGTTGTCAGTAGACCTCGTAAGTGCTTCTGATTGGACTCCAGTGAAAGGCCCAGAAGGAAGCGGAGGAACAGGTCCAGGTTTCCTGTCTCACTTTGTAAGGCTTTATCCACAGCACTCTTGTAGACAGTAACTTTATGCTTGTGTCTGATCCTCACAGAAAAGTTACTGGATGTTGATTGAGGTTCGGCCATTAGATTCTCATTGTTGTTGATGAATGAGAGGAACACATATACAGCAGCCAGAAACTCCTGAATGCTCAGATGCACAAAGCAGTACACCTTGTCCTGGTACAGCCCACATTCCTCTTTAAAGAGCTGTGTGCACAATCCTGAGTACACTGAGGCGTCATTGACATCAATGCCAGCCTCATTCAGGTCTTCTTCATAGAAAATCAGATTGCCCTTCACAAGCTGTTGAAAAGCCAGTTTTCCCAGTGACAGAATGCTCTCTTTATTCCAGTGTGGACCTGTCTCTTCTTTCCCAAGATACTTATCATTCTTCTGTTTGGTATGAAACTCCACAAGGTGTGAGTACATCTCAGTCAGAGTCTTGGGCATCTCTTCTGTCTTGTCTGTACTCAACATGTGTTCAAGGACTGTTGCAGAAATCCAACAGAAGACTGGAATGTGGCACATGATGTGGAGGCTCCTTGATGTCTTTATGTGTGAGATGATTCTGCTGGCCAGGTCCTCATCACTGAATCTCTTCTTGAAGTACTCCTCCTTCTGTGGGTCATTGAACCCTCGTACCTCTGTCACCTGGTCAACACACCCTGAAGGGATCTGATTGGCTGCTGCAGGTCGGGTAGTTATCCAGAGGAGAGCAGAGGAAGCAGATTTCCCTTGATGAGATTTGTCAGCAGAACATCCACTGAGGTTGACTTTGTGACGTCACAACAGATCTTGTTCTTCTGGAAGTCTAGGGGGCAGTCGGCACTCATCCAGACCATCAAAGATGAACAAAACTTTGTACTTGTCGTAGTTGGAGATTCTTGACTCTTTGGTTTCCATTGAGAAGTGATTGAGAAGTGCAATCAAAGTGTGTTTTTCCTTTTTCATCAAATTCAGCTCCCGAAAGGGAATGAAAATACAAATTGGACATCCTGATTTGCTTTTCCTTCAGCCCAGTCCAGAATGAACTTCTGCACAGAGACTGTTTTTCCAATGCCAGCGACTCCCTTTGTCAGCACAGTTCTGATAAGTTTGTCTTGTCCAGTTAAGGGTTTGAAGATGTCGTTACATTTGACCGCAGTCTCTGGTCTTGCTTGTTTCCTGGTTGTTGTCTCAATCTGTCTCAGCTCATGTTCATTATTGACCTCTCCTGTTCCACCCTCTGTGATGTAGAGCTCTGTGTAGATCTTATTGAGAAGTGTTGGGTTTCCTTGTTTAGCGATCCCCTCAAATACACATTGAAACTTCTTCTTTAGATTAGATTTGAGTTCACGTTGGCAAATCACAGCAAGCTCTTCTGAATGAAGAAATAACACAGAGGATATTCATTTTACATCTGTTTTAATGCCTACAGTATTGTAGGACTGTTATAAAGTTTTAAATAAAAGTAATTTATTCTCTTAACTGACTGTATAAATGTGTAAATGTTTTCATAATGTATTACAGACTGGTGTGACTGATTATATTATTATTGGTATTATCTCTCTCTCTCTCTCTCTCTCTCTCTCTCTCTCTCTCTCTCTCTCTCTCTCTCTCTCTCTCTCTCTCTCTCTCTCTCTCTCTCTCTCTCTCTCTCTCTCTCTCTCTCTCTCTCTCTCTCTCTCTCTCTCTCTCTCTCTCTCTCTCTCTCTCTCTCTCTGTCTGTCTGTCTGTCTGTCTAAATTAATCACCACAACACATCCCTGCTGCTACTTGATGAGGTCACTAGGTGTTGTGTTAAGGCTGCTACAATATCATTGAGTTACACAGCTACTTTAGCTGTACTTTAGCTACAGCTTTTAAATGTTCTAAAACAGCATTCAACATGAGGCAGACAGCTCTTACTTTTCTCCAGTGTGTCAGCAAGCTCCTTCTGGTTCATTTTCCTCAGGACGTGCAGTGTGATCTTCAGAGCCCCCTCTCTGGCACTGCTCTCTGCTTCTCATCTTCAGCGTCCACCACTTCCTTATCCTGCTTCTGACTCTCAAAGCCTTCTGGGAGTTCTGGACTAAGAATCCTCTTGAACATCTTCAGCTCCTTCTTCACAAATGTCATAATATTCTCTTCAAGCAACTGAAATAAATCAAGTAAATAAGTTAAGCAAGAGACTAAATGCTTTCTCATTAACACATGAATGAATGATTGACAGATCAACTTTACTTGAGGTAAACAAAAACAAATTGTACATAACAGGACCACATACACTGAATATGGAGGCCAGGTCTGTTTGATGACTCTGGGAAGACTGACCACTGAGAATCTCTGACTCTGATCTCTCCTGTTGGTTTCTGTGGACAAAACATGAGATTACATCTCCTCATCCAGGGAGTGCACACACACACACACACACACACACACACACACACACACACACACACACACACACACACACACACACACACACACACACACACACACACAGGGAGGGAATGTAGTGTTGGTTTGATATTGTTTTAGGACTATGAAAATGGAAGAAAGGATTAGCCTATGGATTATGAAAACAACAGAAATAAATGGTAAAATGGGAGAGGAGAAATGACTAGAGACAGTGTTGTTTAACTCACTGACCATGACCCATGAGTTCTTCTTACCTTTGTTCAGTAGAAAAGTCTCCCTCTCTAAACTCTATAGGACGACGCATAGACCGGTCACTCTTCATGGACACACAGCTGGGTACAGGGGAGGCTGGTCTCTCCTGCTTGATTGGACTTCAACACAACAGAGACAAACATTACATCTCTCATCTACTCTGAGCTCAGATGGGGAAACATAAGAAGAGTTTCATTCCAAAACACTATATATCCATTTTCAGAAATGTTCATAAATTAGCTTTTATTGTTTAAAGAAATTATGAAAGAGATTGGTGTGTTTTTTCACTAGCTAATCATAGCATTCAATGGGTTGTTCAATGACACACATGTATTTGTTTAAAATCTATCACTTGATGGTTTCATTTTAGAGAGACAAATAATCATGTTTTTTTGCAAAATGCTATGTATCTGCCTCACTCACAGAGAAATAAGTAGTACTGCTAGGTTTCACACAGTAATAATAATATATCTGCCTCATTCTCAGAGAAATAAGTAGTACTGCTAGGTTTTACACAGTAATAATATATATATCTGCCTCACTCTCAGAGAAATAAGTAGTACTGCTAGGTTTTACACAGTAATAATATATATCTGCCTCACTCTCAGAGAAATAAGTAGTACTGCTAGGTTTTACACAGTAATAATATATATCTGCCTCACTCTCAGAGAAATAAGTAGTACTGCTAGGTTTTACACAGTAATAATATATATCTGCCTCACTCTCAGAGAAATAAGTAGTACTGCTAGGTTTTACACAGTATTAATATATATCTGCCTCACTCTCAGATAAATAAGTAGTACTGCTAGGTTTTACACAGTAATAATATATATGTGCCTCTCTCTCAGAGAAATAAGTAGTACTGCTAGGTTTTACACAGTCAAATGTGACCAACCGGCTCGATTCGGTCTTATGTAGCAACATTTGAAATGGTGTTTTTTTACATGGGATAAAAGTAGAGACTCAGCTAGAAAAATGTATATCATACACTACAGTTGAGGAACAATGGGAAAGTAATTCTGCCTTGAAAGATGATAAACTTGTAACCTCACTTTTGAGAAAATGGTCTTTGAATGTTTTGGTACACCTACTGGAGAGCTCTTCCTTATCTACAGTGGTATTACTTTGGCAGATAATGTCACCCATCTAAATAAATCGTATATATATAAATATATACAGTGGGGGAAAGAAGTATTTAGTCAGCCACCAATTGTGCAAGTTCTCCCACTTAAAAAAAGATGAGAGAGGCCTGTCATTTTTCATCATAGGTACACGTCAACTATGACAGACAAAATGAGAAAAAATAATCCAGAAAAACACATTTTGCAACATAAAAAAACATTCAACTGAATTAATAAATATTTCAATAAATAGGCTGGAAGACGCACTCTTGTCTCAGTCATCATCCACCATTCAGTTACTTTCGGGCAAAACATAACCCAAAACACAACCAAAACAAACTGCAAATGCAACCAACGAGTTTACAACCAAATTCTAAACTTTTGACTACTTTAATACACTATAAGTGAATTGGTCAGAATACTTATGACTTCTTCAAATAGGGGGACTAGATACATAAAGTGCTTTCATTTCTAAACGGTGAAACAGATATGTATTAAAATACCCTCAAATAAAAGGTGACATTATATACTGTCACCTCATATGAAACATTTGATCTCAAATCCAAAATGAGCATAGAGCCACATTTAAAATGTTATCTTCACTGTCAAAATAGATATGGTGTGGACTGTATCCTCAATACAATCTAAATCTGATACCTCACTGTCTGTCTTTTGACTGATACTGCTTTTTAAACTGCTCTGGTCAGTCTACTCAAATATTTGTAACATGCATTTGTCTACAAGCAGTACTTCGATCATTTGTCATTGTTAATAATGATACATCCCTTTTCAATGCATGTATACTAGGGTTGAGGTTGGAGCATCTGACTAGTGATTATTTTCCCGGGGTTCAACACCTGCTATAGTCACTATTTAATTGCTCTTCCAAAAGCATCACAGGCCTAATACGAGATATATAGCTAACTAAAGTAATGAGTGACCATTTTAGACATGGGACAAATATTCTTTGGTTGCATGCTATTTTATGTCAATCATATTGCTGCTTGTAGCCTTTAACTGATGCTTTGTGGTCTTATGCTGCAATCTATTGGAAATATTTAGCAATTAAAAGTTATTAATTCATGTACAGACATTGGTGAGGCAGCTGAGAAATAAAGTGTATTAGATCAGTCTCAATCCTGCCCCACGCCAATTGCTGGACCTTCACACAGAGGTTACTAGGTCACCCAATTCAAAACACATTTGAAAAATAAAACAAATGTGTCTATTTTATCAAGTGTTCTGTCTTGCAATTATACATATAATAAAATAACAACAAAATAATCAAAACGCTATTTAATACTATAATTGTATTTACTAAGATAATATTATTACTAAAATAGTTTCTAAAAGTGTTCTAGGCTACCCTACCCTAGAATTAGGGGTTACGGCTAAAATAGGTTATAAGTAGGGTAAGAGTTTCTGTATAGCACTTTGTGACATCTGCTGGTGTAAAAAGGGCTTTATAAATACATTTGATTGATTGTTAGGTTTAGGGTTTATATGGCAAAAAACAGTATGGGTTTATGGAACTCTTGCTCCTCCTTGTGGCCGTATGTGGGTACTACATAACTCATTCATTACATTTACGTCATTTAGCAGACACTCTTATCCAGAGCGATTTACAGTTAGTGAGGGCATACATTATTTATTTATTTTTTCATAACTGGCCCACAGTGGGAAGCGAACCCACGGGTCTCCCGGTCGCGGCCTCTTGTGGCACTAGACCACTGCACCACTCGGGAGACCTGACACTTCATGACACTTGCTAGGCTCATAATCTGAGATAGCAACTGCATCAGATCTACAAATCCATTAGCTAGACCACCCGATTAGACAACAATCACCCCATTCTCCAACTAAGTGAACCTGCGCAGAATTCGCTCAATTTGATGCCTACGAACAAAGATTTCGATGCATATCAAATTACCCAGCAGCCATTTAGAAACAACAAGTCGTCCAAAAAATGGTTATTTCTTAATTAAAAAATGTCTTCTGGCTGTTTAAATCGCCCACATCTTGAAAAAGAGGACAGGGACATGCGTTTTGTTTAGATTGTACACCTTTTTCTTAAAACAAATATGGTTAACCATGACCAGAAAATGTTTAATGTTTGATGGCTATCCGCCAGCCATTGCCTTTTAAATTCTGTCTCACCTCACTATTGGTGCCCACATGTACTCAGGTGAACAGTGTGCGCGCTCACCAAGCAGCCATAACCCTACATGAGGTTAACCTACAGGGTTATCCTCAAGTAGCCGAAACCTTGTTAATAAAAAGTTAGCTGAGGTAAACCTACAGTGTTAACACTCACCAAGTAGCCACAACCTTGTTAATAATAAGTTACCTGAGGTAAACCTACAGGGTTAACGCTCACCAAGTAGCCGTAACCTTGTTAATAATAAGTTACCTGAGGTAAACCTACAGGGTTAACGCTCACCAAGTAGCCGTAACCTTGTTAATAATCAGTTACCTGAGGTAAACCTACAGGGTTAACGCTCACCAAGTAGCTATAACCTTGTTAATAATAAGTTACCTGAGGTAAACCTACAGGGTTAACGCTCACCAAGTAGCCGTAACCTTGTTAATAATAAGTTACCTGAGGTAAACCTACAGGGTTAACGGTCACCAAGTAGCCGTAACCTTGTTAATAATCAGTTACCTGAGGTAAACCTACAGGGTTAACGCTCACCAAGTAGCTGTAACCTTGTTAATAATAAATTACCTGAGGTAAACCTACAGGGTTAACGCTCACCAAGTAGCCGTAACCTTGTTAATATTAAGTTACCTGAGGTAAACCTACAGGGTTAACGCTCACCAAGTAGCCATAACCTTGTTAATAATAAGTTACCTGAGGTAAACCTACATGGTTAACGCTCATCAAGTAGCCGTAACCTTGTAACTAATCAGTTACCTGAGGTAAACCTACAGGGTTAACGCTCACCAAGTAGCTATAACCTTGTTAATAATAAGTTACCTGAGGTAAACCTACAGGGTTAACGCTCACCAAGTAGCCGTAACCTTGTTAATAATCAGTTACCTGAGGTAAACCTACAGGGTTAACGCTCACCAAGTAGCTATAACCTTGTTAATAATAAGTTACCTGAGGTAAACCTACAGGGTTAACGCTCACCAAGTAGCCGTAACCTTGTTAATAATCAGTTACCTGAGGTAAACCTACAGGGTTAACGCTCACCAAGTAGCCGTAACCTTGTTAATAATAAGTTACCTGAGGTAAAACCTACAGGGTTAACGCTCACCAAGTAGCCGTAACCTTGTTAATAATCAGTTACCTGAGGTAAACCTACAGGGTTAACGCTCACCAAGTAGCCGTAACCTTGTTAATAATCAGTTACCTGAGGTAAACCTACAGGGTTAACGCTCACCAAGTAGCCGTAACCTTGTTAATAATAAGTTACCTGAGGTAAACCTACAGGGTTAACGCTCACCAAGTAGCCGTAACCTTGTTAATAATCAGTTACCTGAGGTAAACCTACAGGGTTAACGCTCACCAAGTAGCCGTAACCTTGTTAATAATAAGTTACCTGAGGTAAACCTACAGGGTTAACGCTCACCAAGTAGCCATAACCTTGTTAATAATCAGTTACCTGAGGTAAACCTACAGGGTTAACGCAGGCAGGTCTCATTGATAACAATAGTGAAGCTGGCATTGTGACGCAGAACAATGGGCTGGGAATAGAATGTTCTGAAGGTGAGTCGGTGCCACGGAGCTCAATAGAACTAATAGGAGCTGGTAGGGTGAAAAATGCCCAAACATAAGGCCTATTGTTTTGCGATTACTTCATAACCAGGGACGTAAGGTAATATTATGAAACTGGGCTCCATTGCGGATGCAATTAACTAGTTTTTATCAGAAATAAACGTTGTAAAAAATGTCACTTGAGGCGCCCCGAAAATTATATTCAAAAGTTCAGTCCTTGGACACAGAGGGGTTAAACATTAAAGTTACCGTCCATCTAGTGAAGAGAGGAGAACCGGACAAAGGCCAACATCCGTCAACGAGAGAGGGAGAAGCCCTCCACGGGATTTAACAGGTGGAAGAAACAACCAGGGAGCTCCATCGGTCCACAAGAAATGCAGGCAGCCGGTGCTGATGTAGTGGTAGCTAGGATAACTAGGATGCTGCTGGTAGAGTAGCTAGCTTAGCTAGCTGTACCGACTAGCTTGGATAGCTAGCAGGTCGTTCGTCTGTCCCTCGAGGATGATGACGAATCCGGTGAACCACAAGATGAAACAAGAATAGCGAGTGAAAAGGATCTGGCTACACTCATACTGTCACTGACCAAAAAGCAAATTGAACAACAAACTTCGGTGTCTCAACACTGTAACGAACTCCGTCGTTGTTCCCCAACATCACCTCAGTCCACTCTGCGCGTAACTGGACAATATCCTGGCGCCACACCGGACTTGGACGCGGGCAGTTCCAGAACGAGGACATGAGCAGAGCAACACAATAAACTAAACCAAGTCTTTACAGTGGCTTACATTAGTAATATTATTTTATTTATTTTTATATGTAAAACAAACATTCAGTTTTTTTTATAACAATATTTTGAGATCTGGGCCCATATCCACAAAGTATCTCAGAGTAGAAAATTGGTGGTATAAGTGCTGAGAATTAAGAGATTTTACTCTTTTGGGTATAAGTGAATGCATAGCATTTTGTCTTCGGTTTGGCAGATTAACTCATGCTTATTTCTATAGATAAACTCAGGTTTTCGCCCAGCGGCTAAGGAGTTGGAGCTGTGGCAGGAGTTGGACCTATGGCAGAAAGGTGGCTGGTTCGAATCCCGGGCCGGGCGCTTGAAAAAACGGGCGGGCTTGATCAGACCACTGGAGGGCTGCTGGGTTCACATCCTCAAAACAATCACCTTTTGTTGATCAGAACTCTAGAGGTTCTTCTTCACTGAACCCAAAAATATATCTAACTTTTAGTGGTTCCATATATTAATGAAGTGATAGAAGCCTTTTTGGTTCTATAAGGAACCTTCTTTTCTAAGTGTATAATAAACACGTTTTTCTTTTGATTATTTAATTACCTACATCATGTTTTTTCAAGTTATCCCTTTGGAGCGCAACATCACGTTGTTAAAAATGTAATCATAAATTGGCCATGGCTATAAATTGGGCAATTGAAGGCATCTAGGGCGAAATATGTGTTCGATGAAAATGAACATTGTATGCAAAGTTGTAGGGAACATTATTGACAAGGGACCCTGATGCCTACGATGCCAAAGCTATTTAGAGTTGTTAAACGGGTGTGAAGAGTGTGTTGGTATAACGGTAATATTGTCAAAATTCCGCTTGTAACAACCATCAGAATTGGTTAAAGAAATATGCATTCCATTATATTAGGCAATAATGAAGAGTAGGCAAAGTGTTCGTGTCGTGAAAATTCTATCAAATGTCTTCCATTGCAACGAGTCCAGTCAGGGTGCTGCAGAACCCCTGCAGTACCTCCACTGACCCCGGATTGAGAACTCCTGATTTAGCAGATACTCTAATCCAGAGTGATTTACAGTAAGTGCATTCATCTCAAAATAGCTATTTATTTTGTAAATAAAATTAATACATTCTTCATAAAATTGTCATCTCACCTCTTAGCTTTGGTGTCATGTCCCCCAGAGAGACTTGATTTAGAGGCAGGGACCCCCTCCTCTCTCTCTCCAGAGAGACTCATTTTAGACCACTGACCCCTAAACAGAGATGCAGCATGTTGGTTGTGGTGAACACAGTGACAACTAATTCTAGAATGTCAATTGTTCTCTTTTACTCATGATCTCTTAGAAATAAAACATTTACTAACAGACATATCCAAACAGTTGGGTGATTTACTTTAATCACAGGAACATTGTTACGTTCTCCAACAAGAAATAAAACATTGTCTCTCAAACAGAAGAAGGAACTAAGAAAGAGTCACTAACAACAACCAAAACGAAACAGGTGGTTTTAGGAGGGGTTCTGAAAGACACTCATGGGGGTGTCCACTAGTGATGGGAATCAGAGGCTTTCTGAACGCTTTGGGGCTTTCACCAAATTGTGCCGAAAATGCCATTGATAGATTTGAGTGCTAATAAACAACATTTAGTTAGAATGTGGGGTTCGCTTTTTCCCTCCAGGTTCACTATGTTTTGAAAAACGATGCATATGTGACTTTCAACGTGGCACCGTCATAGGATGCCACCTTTCCAACAAGTCAGTTTGTCAAATTCCTGCCCTGCTAGAGCTGCATGTTTGTTGCTTTATGTAATGGCAGATATTTTAATGCTTTATGTAATGTATTTTATCTATTGATATATAATTTTGATTTAGTTAAAAATTTAGTTTCATGGTCATTTATTATGTTTTCCAGAATCTCCAACCAAACTCTGAGATCAGTCTCTCCAGTACCCAGTCATCTGTCCATGAAGAGTGACATCTCTATGGATCATCCTATACATTTTAGTGATAAATCAGGGACCTTTGACCCCAGGTAAGTTACTGGTCAGAATTGATGATATTACTATTGAAGAGTAGAATCTTCTAGATCTGAAACCAGATGTATTTTGTGTATCTAAGCATATCATTTGTTGTTTATGTCATATATTTTAATACACTGAGTGTACAACATTTTCCACAACATTTCCAACGGAGACCATCAGGTTGGTAAGTCATCATACTGTAGCTAACACCTACTGTGATGACGACCTAACTTTATAATAGTTCGTAGCCTACCTAGCAGAATCTGCCCGTCTTTCTTTCAAAATCAACACATTTATCTGTCTTCTAATGCAGTGGTGTAAAGTACTTAAGTAAAAATACTTTAAAGTACTGCTTAGGTCGTTTTTTGGGGTATCTGTAATTGACTATTTATATTTTTAACAACTTTTACTTTTACTTCACTACATTCATAAAGAAAACTATGTACTTTTTACTCCATACATTTCCCCTGACACCCAAAAGTACTCCTTACATTCAGAAAATTGTCAAATTCACACTTATCAAGAGAACATCGCTGGTCATCCCTGGTCACAAATGCTTTTTTTAAATGATGTCTGAGTGTTGGAATGTGACCCTGGCTTTCCGTAAATGAAAATAACAAGAAAATTGTGCCGTCTGGTTTGCTTCATATAAGTAATTTTAATTTTAATTATTCCTACTTTACTTTAGCAATTACATTTACTTTTGATACTTAAGTATATTTAAAATCAAATACTTTTAGACTTTTACTCAAGTAGTATTTTACTGAGTGACTTTCACTTTTACATGAGTCATTTTCTATTAAGGAATCTTTACTTTTTCCACCACTGTTCTAATGTTCCATATGCGCCACAGTTTGAACAGACATTTTGTAACTGCGTAGGCTACAAAGTCACTTTCAATTCCAAATAAGGAAATTAAGTTATAACGGTGACTGGGTGAATTAGTTTTCCATTGGCCGGCTCCCCAGTTGAGCAGATTTTGCATGTTTTAGAGCATTCCATTGGTCCTTAAATTAAATGTCCAACAGGTTTAGCTGTGCTTTTTTCCCTCCAAAATGTGATTTACTGTAGGCCTTTAATAATTGTAAACAGGCCTACAAATCCAAAAGGTTTTAATTTGAGAATGTTCATTTGTATGCCTCAAATATTAAACTGTCTTAAATTATCTGATGATTAGTTGAATCAGGTGTGTAAATGCTGGGCAAGAACAAAATGATTGAGAAACCCTGAGATGAACATCAAACCATATCATTGAAAAGCTCCTGCACCATCTTTGCCAGACATTTATTTGACAGCAACTCAGCTCAAGTAGCAGTTCTACTAACTAGTAATATATCATTCCAGGTATTCATTCTATTACTCTGTCCTTTATTGAATATTGTTCAGAAATACTAACTTTATTTTGTACTTTTCTCCATATAGCGTTTTCTGCTCTGTCCTCTCAAAATAGATCCTGTACAAAAGAACACATTTACTTTCTGTTTCAGCTCAACCGTCTCCCCATCCTGATAATAAAGTGTTTTATTGGTATCTTCCACTAGATGGCAGTAACCACCTGCTGTAACTAGACTACGACTATGTGTTCGGTTTCATACATGCAGTTTCCCAGAGGAGGAGTGCTGATCTAGGATCAGGTCCCCCCTGTCCATCTAATCTGTTTCATTATGATCTAAAAGGCTAAACTGATCCCAGATCAGTACTCCTACTCTTTATGAATACTGTCACAGGTGACTCCTCAAGATGAGGCTCATGATTTATAAGTTATATTCTTTAAGAATCAATTAATATCATTAAATGAACTGCTTTGCCATGAACAGATCTGTGAGGTCTTAACTTAAAGGTGCTATATAGACTTTATGGTTATTTAAATGGGGTTGAACATTCATCCCATCAGATTGTATAAAGGATTTTATGAGTTCAGAAAAATACTGACTTGGAAGCATCTCTCTGACCTCACCCTGCTGAAACACACCCAAGTAAAGACCACATAGCTACAGTTATATGCTTTTCTGTTTTTACCCACTGTTACAGCCAATGTGTGCACTGGCATCCATATGAATCAGTGGAAAATACAGACTAGTTAGCCATCTCCCAATAGATGGACCCCATGCAGAACTTTCAGCAATGCAGCATCTTCAGTAAGCGAGTATTCCAGACACTCTCTTCTTATGAACCAGTTGCTATTAAATGAAGGTTTTTGGACAGAAAACCTGCGGCTACGTGTAGGATTCTAGGCTAATCTGGGCTGGCACCTCTGTTCCAAGATAGTCAGGAACAGTCGGAGGTGGAGGGGGCTGTGGAGCCATTATCCTGGCGGTGCTTGTGGAAGGGTGGGTAGGCTCTGCACACGGAGCTAACTGGAGCTCGGCAGCATCATCACTGTTGGGCTTGCCGGCGGCCTCGCTGGTTTGATGATGCTGCTGCTGCTCATCACTCTCCTTTGGCTTTGTTTGGCTACTTTTTGTACCATTGTCTGAAGAAGCCTATTGTGGTGAAACGTCAGGAGTAAAAATTTTTTTAGAAACTTTTAAATGAGCCACAAGGATGCTAACTGGGTACTCAGGTAAAACTAGACAAATACACCTTTTTATTTTGGTATTTTGGGGACCAAATAAATGTATACCAACAGTGGACAATTCCCAGCAAAAGCATGGAGCTCCAACTCTCTAGTGGAGAATAGAGGGAGTTTTCCCCTTGGAGAATCCAGAGTGGCTCTCTGAAGAAAAACATATTGGAGAATAACAACTATCTCAATCTGAAGCTCTAAAGAAAAAAGGGGAATTCCTCTGAAAATCAGGAACACCATTCTTCCTCGTGCCCCACCTATTGTCCCAGTATGAATATTAGTTGCCATCTAATTGAAGAACATACTGCTTTATAGATCCCAGCCTGACAAACAATTGTTTGGGCCTTACTTTGAGCACTTTGCACTGTGCCTCCATTGAGTCTCCATGTGTCAAGCAGTACAGAGAAACGCCCTCTAGATGACAGCAGAGGCCTGCTCTTGGATCTACCCTGTCTAACCACTAGTTTAGTGACCTTGTTCCATCAATATGTCCATACTACTTCACAACCGATTTGAGGTGTTGACCAGCAATGTCCCATTGGACTCAACCAAGCCGAGAGTGAGGTTCTAGAAAGAGGACTGACTTTCATACCAACTCCTAAACAGGTGGACTGCAGGGAGCTCCGGAGGGATCTACACTTCTATCATAGAAGATTGAAGTTATTAGATCATTTTGATTATGAAACAGATTTTCCTCATATACTATTTCCAAACCCCTCACATTGGGAACCTCAGTTGGAGTCAGTGTCAGAAACTATACAGACTGTTATACGTAGGGATGTGGCTTCCTTTTCACAATTCAGAACCAGACCTGTATATCAGCTTAAC
Source organism: Coregonus clupeaformis (assembly GCF_020615455.1). NCBI lineage: Eukaryota > Metazoa > Chordata > Actinopteri > Salmoniformes > Salmonidae > Coregonus > Coregonus clupeaformis. The sequence continues at coordinate 59,518 of NW_025535095.1, forward strand.
CTTACACATTTTTCAAAAAATCAAGCTCTAGAAACATTGAACATCAGAATATAGTGATTAAACCAGCAGAAAAGGGGGCTCAGATTGTTGTAATGGATAAAGTGAATATCTTCTTGAAGCCAATAGCCAATAGGATAATGGTAAACACTATGTTCCATTGTCCCACTCAACACAACCGGAAAACACAAAGATTAATCCAGGAGATAGTGAGTAAACTATATGAGGATGAGTACATTACAGATAAACAGATGGTCTATCTTTTTGGAGCAGATTCTCCAAGGCCTAGGCAGTTTTACTTACTGCCTAAAATACATATCTCCTGAGACGTTGGCGGTTCCCTACGGCTGACCAATAGTAAGTGATTGTGTCTCAGAATCTTCCTGTATTGCTGATTATATTGACTTTTATATCAACCCTCTATCCCAGAAACACCCCAGGTATGTTAAGGATAGTTATGAATGCAGGGTTTATTACTATTGTATTACTCTTTATATTAACTTAGCTACTGACTTGTTCTATTGTTGTTGTCAAGAGGTTCACCTGCTAGTCAGCATTTCATTGCACTGTTAACTCCATGTATATGACAAATAAACCAACTTGAACTTAGAAGGGAAGGGGGAGGACAGCCAGAAAGGGAGGGGAAAAGATGGCCAGCTAAATTACAGTATGTGTCCTCAAATGTTCTGTCATCTAAACATCTCACATTAGCTGGAAGAACAGACAAATGAAATGAATTATAGAGGTCTTATAACTTATTATTAGTTATAACTATAATAAAACAGGCCTTACCATATCCATATAGAGCATGTTCTTCAATCCAGTCGTTTTCAGACCAATCGTTCTCCTTGGTCAAAGGTGAAGCCATTCTGTCAACTTGAACTATGTGTCTGTGGAGCCGTGCTGGACTTTGAAATAGTGTCGGTGCCCTATTATATACTGAACGTCTCGGGGGTTTGGAGGCGTGTCTAGGTATGACAATCCTCTGTTCTTGGGTTGGTTTGAGTTTCGTCTATGTCAAAGCCTGCTGTACAGAAAGAGAGGAGAACGTCGTTTTCACAATCATTCAAGCAGTCATTCAACGGAGGAGTCCATAATGCCTGGGTTGAACGCTGTACACGCTTCTACATGGACAGTCAGCTGTAAACACAAGATTAGGTTTTTAAAACACAGTACACCTTTTGTTTATTGCTTATTATATAAAGATTATTACTAATTTAAATGTTGACTCACATCTAAAATATCTTAATGCCGAGTGACTGAGTAAAGATACAGCTTCTGTCTGTTGTTCCTCAAACTCGTTATCCTCTATAACAATCATTTACATAATTTTACAATATACATTTTTTACTTAAAAATACTGATATTTTACATAAAATACAAAATAGTAATAATATTAATTAATAGAAAGGTTCAGAACTTTTGTAAAACATCACAGTACAGTAGAAATATATATGGCAAATAGAAATCCAATATGGATGGTGTTAAGAGATAGATGGGAGGTATTGAATGGAGTTGAAGGATGGGACTAATAACAACTAACAACAAATAATAACAAGATAACTAATAACGTAAGCATACTGTGTCCATAATAAGTATATAGGTTGTAGGTTGGGAGCTTTTGGGAAAGAGCACAGTTAGAAAGATATGGTATATAGAAGCAAACCGGATGGACATCATGAAAATGATCGGAGAGGTTGAGAGTAGAAGAAGTTCAGGAGCAAAAACAAACAAAATATAATTATTGTAAAATTGACTGTGTCCATAAAATGTATATAGTAAGTATAAGCTGGAAGTAGAGGCCTAAGCGTTGTTGTTCACTAGTTTACTCCAATTAGGGAAGGGGTTGGAAAGTAATAAAGGGGAATATTTATTTTTTTAAGGATATGTACTGTATGTATGTACAGTGAGGGAAAAAGTATTTGATCCCCTGCTGATTTTGTACTTTTGCCCACTGACAAAGAAATTATCAGTCTATAATTTGAATTGTAGGTTTATTTGAACAGTGAGAGACAGAATAGCAACAAAAAAAATCCAGAAAAAAGCATTTAAAAAATGTTATGAATTGATTTGCATTTTAATGAGGGAAATAAGAACTCTGAACTAGAGAAAACTTCTGAAGACTTAAAGCAGAAGAACTCTGAACTAGAGAAAACTTCTGAAGACTTAAAGCAGAAGAACTCTGAACTAGAGAAAACTTCTGAAGACTTAAAGCAGAAGAACTCTGAACTAGAGAAAACGTATGAAGACTTAAAGCAGAAGAACTCTGAATTAAAGAAAACTTCTAAAGACTTAAAGCAGAAGAACTCTGAACTAAGAAAACTTCTGAAGACTTAAAGCAGAAGAACTCTGAGCTAGAGAAAACTTATGAAGACTTAAAGCAGAAGAACTCTGAAGTAAAGAAAACTTCTGAAGACTTAAAGCAGAAGAACTCTGAATTAAAGAAAACTTCTAAAGACTTGAAGCAGAAGAACTCTGAGCTAGAGAAAGACTTGGAGCAGAAGAATCAACAGGAAAGAGTCATGTTCTATAAGTTAACCTCAGACTACACTCTTAGAAAAGAAGGCGCTACCTAGAACCGTAATGGTTTTCAATTATCCTCGTAGGAGTACCCTCTGAAAATATTTTTTTTTTGTTACAAGTGGAACCCTTTCACCACTAAAAGGTTCTAAGTAGAACCTTTTTCACCACCCGAGGGTTCTACCTGAAACAAAAAAAGGGTTTTCCTATGTGGACAAACGAAGAACCCCTTTGCGTGTAGTATCAAAATTACTATAAATGGGAATTATCTTCTTGGAGATAAGTGTCAGAATCTGGGCACTAAACTCGCTGTTTTTGTGTTTTAATCACTGTTTATATCCATTTCTACTCAGAACAGACTAATAACACCCACCCAGTCCTGTAGATGAATACCTCTCTGAGTGGTTCTCCAGTGTCCCAGTCCTGTAGATGAATACCTCTCTGAGTGGTTCTACAGTGTCCCAGTCCTGTAGATGAATACCTCTCTGAGTGGTTTTACAGTGTCCCAGTCCTGTAGATGAATACCTCTCTGAGTGGTTTTACAATGTTTCAGTCCTTTAGATGAATACCTCTCTGAGTGGTTCTACAGTGTCCCAGTCCTGTAGATGAATACCTCTCTGAGTGGTTCTCCAGTCTCCCAGTCCTGTAGATGAATACCTCTCTGAGTGGTTCTACAGTGTCCCAGTCCTGTAGATGAATACCTCTCTGAGTGGTTCTCCAGTGTCCCAGTCCTGTAGATGAATACCTCTCTGAGTGGTTTTACAGTGTCCCAGTCCTGTAGATGAATACCTCTCTGAGTGGTTCTCCAGTGTCCCAGTCCTGTAGATGAATACCTCTCTCTGAGTGGTTTTACAAGGTCTCAGTCCTGTAGATGAATACCTCTCTGAGTGGATTTACAGTGTCCCAGTCCTGTAGATGAATACCTCTCTGAGTGGTTCTCCAGTGTCTCAGTCCTGTAGATGAATACCTCTCTCTGAGTGGTTTTACAGTGTTTCAGTCCTGTAGATGAATACCTCTCTGAGTGGTTTTACAGTGTCCCAGTCCTGTAGATGAATACCTCTCTGAGTGGTTTTACAGTGTCCCAGTCCTGTAGATGAATACCTCTCTGAGTGGTTTTACAGTGTCCCAGTCCTGTAGATGAATACCTCTCTGAGTGGTTCTCCAGTGTCCCAGTCCTGTAGATGAATACCTCTCTGAGTGGTTTTACAGTGTCCCAGTCCTGTAGATGAATACCTCTCTGAGTGGTTCTACAGTGTCCCAGTCCTGTAGATGAATACCTCTCTGAGTGGTTTTACAGTGTTTCAGTCCTGTAGATGAATACCTCTCTGAGTGGTTTTACAGTGTCTCAGTCCTGTAGATGAATACCTCTCTGAGTGGTTCTACAGTGTCCCAGTCCTGTAGATGAATACCTCTCTGAGTGGTTCTACAGTGTCCCAGTCCTGTAGATGAATACCTCTCTGATTGGTTCTACAGTGTCCCAGTCCTGTAGATGAATACCTCTCTGAGTGGTTTTACAGTGTCTCAGTCCTGTAGATGAATACCTCTCTGAGTGGTTCTCCTGTGTCCCAGTCCTGTAGATGAATACCTCTCTGAGTGGTTTTACAGTGTCTCAGTCCTGTAGATGAATACCTCTCTGAGTGGTTCTACAGTGTCCCAGTCCTGTAGATGAATACCTCTCTGAGTGGTTCTCCAGTGTCCCAGTCCTGTAGATTAATACCTCTCTGAGTGGTTCTCCAGTGTCCCAGTCCTGTAGATGAATACCTCTCTGAGTGGTTCTCCAGTGTCCCAGTCCTGTAGATGAATACCTCTCTGAGTGGTTCTCCAGTGTTTCTGTGTTTAATCTACATGATATATCAGCTCTTACTGTTCGCTTCAGACTTGCTCATTCAAAACCTATATTAGAGGCATTTTCACATTATTCCTTATCCCTGTAGGATCAGCTGGATCCTGGAGTGTTCAGAACATTAAAGCATGATCTTGCTTAAAGAAAAAAATAAGCAAACACATTACCCCTTCCATATGTTTGGGGGAGACTCCCCACACATATGGAAGAAGGTACTCTGGTCAGATGAGACAAAAATTGAGCGTTTTGGCCATCAAGGAAAACGCTATGTCTGGCGCAAACCCAACACCTCTCATCACCCCCGAGAACACCATCCCCACAGTGAATTATGGTGGTGGCAGCATCATGCTGTGGGGGTGTTTTTCATCGGCAGGGACTGGGAAACTGGTCAGAATTGAAGGAATGATGGATGGCGCTAAATACAGGGAAATTCTTGAGGGAAACCTGTTTCAGTCTTCCAGAGATTTGAGACTGGGACGGAGGTTCACCTTCCAGCAGGTCAATGACCCTAAGCATACTGCTAAAGCAACACTTGAGTGGTTTGAGGGGAAACATTTAAATGTCTTGGAATGGCCTAGTCAAAGCCCAGACCTCAATCCAATTGAGAATCTGTGGTATGACTTAAAGATTGCTGTACACCAGCGGAACCCATCCAACTTGAAGGAATTGGAGCAGTTTTGCGTTGAAGAATGGTCAAAAATCCCAGTGGCTAGATGTGCCAAGTTTATAGAGACATACCCCAAGAGACTTGCAGCTGTAATTGCTGCAAAATGTGGCTCTACAATGTATTGACTTTGGGGGGGTGAATAGTTATGCACGCTCAAGTGTTCTGTTTTTTTGTCTTATTTCTTGTTTGTTTCACAATAAAAAATATTTTTCATCTTCAAAGTGGTAGGCATGTTGTGTAAATCAATTGATACAAACCCCCAAAAAATCAATTTTAATTCCAGGTTGTAAGGCAACAAAATAGGAAAAATACCAAGGGGAGTGAATACTTTCGCAAACCACTTATATATATATATATATACATTTATAATTAAAATTAATATGTTTTGTTTAACTGATTGAACAAACGTTTTTTTTTTACTTTTATTTGTGGTGTGGTTTTCATATCAGCCCTTTTGAGCTTCCCATCCTCACCTGAACACCGTTTTTACCTGTTTATTTATCTGCAGTGTTTTGTCTTTCACTTCTTTTCTTTGGTGTGAATAAATAAAACCTAAAACCTAATTGAGAAATGGTTTCACTTGCAATGACTTGTTATGTTTAAACCGTGATTTAAACTGAGACTCAGTGATATGACATGTAAGGCTGTGTGTCTGCTTGATTTCATATATGGACCTGATTTCCATTCAGACTGCTTTGTCCAGCCAAGTGGCACTTTGTGTGATACTGATGGAGTTGAAGTTGTGTTCCCAGCAGTCCACAGGATGGCGCCAGAGCAGCATAACTGGACTGGTGAGACATGAGTAATATACCAGGGAAATACACTATATATACAAAAGTATGTGGACAACCCTTCAAATTAGTGGATTCGGCTATTTCAGCCAAACCCGTTGCTGACAGGTGTATGAAATCGAGCACACAGCCATGCAATCTCCATAGACAAACATTGGCAGTAGAATGGCCTTACTGAAGTGCTCATTGACTTTCAACATGGCACCGTCATAGGATGCTACCTTTCCAACAAGTCACATTTCTGCCCTGCTAGAGCTGCCCCGGTCAACTGTAAGTGCTTTTATTGTGAAGTGGAAACGTCTAGGAGCAACAACGGCTCAGCCGTGAAGTTGTAGGCCACACAAGCTCACAGAACGGGACCGCTTAGTGTCTATGGAGATTGCATGGCTGTGTGCTCGATTTTATACACCTGTCAGCAACCGGTGTGGCTGAAATATCCAAATCCACTAATTTGAAAGGGTGTCCACATACTGCTGTATATATAGTGTATAGTTACACAGTGCTTTCGGAAAGTATTCAGACCCCTTGACTTTTTCCACATTTTGTTACGTTAAAGCCTTATTCTAAAATTGATTAAACTGTTTTTTTCCCTCATCAATCTACACACAACATCCCATAATGACAAAGTTATGAGTTTTTAGAACTCCTGTGTTGTCTTGGTTGTGTGCTTAGGCTCATTCTCCTGTTGGAAGGTGAACCTTCACCCCAGTCTGAGGTCCAGAGCGCTCTGGAGCAGGTTTTCATCAAGGATCTTTCTGTACTTTGCTCTGTTCATCTTTCCCTCGATTCTGACTAGTCTCCCAGTCCCTGCCACTGAAAAACATCCCCACAGCATGCTGCCACCACCATGCTTCACCGTAGGGATGGTGCCAGGTTTCCTCCAGACGTGACGCTTGGCATTCAAGCCAAAGAGTTCAATCTTGGTTTCATCAGACCAGAGAATCTTGTTTCTCATGGTCTGAGAGTCTTTAGGTGCCTTTTGGCAAACTCCAAGCGGGCTGTCATGTGCCTTTTACTGAGGAGTGGCTTCCGTCTGGCCACTCTACCATAAAGGCCTGATTGGTGGAGTGCTGCAGAGATGTCCTTCTGGAAGGTTCTCCCATATCCACAGAGGAACTCTGGAGCTCTGTCAGAGTGACCATCGGGTTCTTGGTCACCTCCTGACCAAGGCCCTTCTCCCCCGATTGCTCAGTTTGGCCGGGCGGCCAGCTCTAGGAAGAGTCTTGGTGGTTCCAAACTTATTCCATTTAAGAATGATGGAGGCCACTGTGTTCTTGGGGACCTTCAATGCTGCAGACATTTTTTGGTACCCTTCCCCTCGGCACAATCCTGTCTCGGAGCTCTACGGACAATTCCTTCGACCTCATGGCTTGGTTTTTGCTCTGACATGCACTGTCAACTGTGGGACCTTATATAGACAGGTGTGTGCCTTTCCAAATCATGTCCAATCAATTGAATTTACCACAGGTGGAATCCAATCAAGTTGTAGAAACATCTCAGGGATGATCAACGGAAACAGGATGCACATGAGCTCAATTTCGAATCTCATAGCAAGGGGTCTGAAAACTTCTGTAAATAAGGTATTTCTATATATTTGCAAACATGTCTAAAAACCTGTTTTCACTTTGTCATTATGGGGTATTGTGTGTAAATTGATGGGGAAAAATAACTAATTGAATCTATTTTAGAATAAGGCTGTAACTTAACAAAATGTGGAAAAAGTCAAGGGGTCTGAATACTTTTTGAATGCACTGTAGATATGGTGTGGACTGTATACTCAATACAATCTAAATCTGATACCTCACTGTCTGTCTTGGACTGATACTGCTTTTTAAACTGCTCTGGTCAGTCTACTCAAATATTTGTACTATACATTTTTCTCTCTACAAGCAATACTTTGATAATTTGTCATTTCTAATAATGAAACATCCATTTATGAATAGATAGAGCAGGTTTCATGACACTGATTTAACTGAAAATGTTGAAAAATATACTGCCAATATCTTCCCCACCAAAGAATAGCAGTGTGGTTTTAATATGATTTGACTCTTTGCAGGCTGTCAGGCTGTCTAGTCACAGAGGAAGGCTGTGCTTCTCTGGTCTCAGCTCTGAAGTCAAACCCCTCACACCTGAGAGAGCTGGACCTGAGCTACAATCACCCAGGAGACTCAGGAGTCAGACTGCTCTCTGCTGGACTGGAGGATCCACACTGCAGACTGGAGAAACTCAAGTATGTAGAGGGTTTATGTCAATGTTCATATCAGACATGTTGGAGTTATCAGGCTAGTTAAGACAAACATTCTGACCACCACTTGGACAATGTTATGCGATGTCCGTCTCCAGTCCTTTTCTGCCGTCCATGACGATGTTAACTCCAGTGGTGGAAAAAGTACCCAATTGTCATACTTGAGTAAAAGTAAAGATACCTTAATAGAAAATGACTCATCTAAAAGTGAAAGTCACCCAGTAAAATATTACTTGAGTAAAAGTCTAAAAGTATTTGGTTTTAAATATACTTAAGTATTAAAAGTAAATGTAATTGCTAAAATATACTAAAGTATCAAAAGTAAAAGTACAAGTATAAATCATTTCAAATTCCTTACATAAAGCAAACCAGACGATGTTCTTGTTTTTAAAATGTACGTTCAGCCAGAGGCACACTCCAACACTCAGACAATTTACAAACAAAGCATTTGTGTTTAGTGAGTCCCCCAGATCAGAGGCAGTAGGGATGTTCTCTTGATAAGTGTGTGAATTGGAATATTTTCTGTCCTGCTAAGCATTCAAAATGTAACGAGTACTTTTGGGTGTCAGGGAAAATGTATGGAGTAAAAAGTACATTATTTTCTTTAGGAATGTAGTGAAGTAAAAGTAAAAGTAGTCAAAAATATAAATAGTAAAGTCAAGTACAGATACCCCAAAAAACTACTTAAGTAGTACTTTAAAGTATTTTTACTTAAGTACTTTACACCACTGGTTAACTCTCTCTCTTAGCTAGCTGGACTATGCACTTGCATCTGCTAGCAATACACTGTGCTAACATTAGCCTAGACTGGACCACAGAAAATAACATTTTTAAACAGTTGTAAAAACCCACTTCTTCCAGACAGAATAGTTCCTGTAGATTCAGACTTACTCATCACCAATCTGTTGTTATGTCTCGTGGGTTTCATAACCACGTCTGTATAATAATTCAATAATGATGAGACAGGAGACAGGAATCAGTTCAACCATTTATCTGGAACGTGATCATCTCAACACATACAAACCCCCATGATGCTCTGCAGCACAACCCCAATATACAACAAATACATATATAAGTAAATGGACACTAAACAAAACTCATAGAGGAATTTAAATGTTCAGTTGTAGAAAGTAGGGCCTTGGGATAGGGTCAGAAAGGTCAGTATGTTTGATAACTGGTTACAGAGGTGACATAACAAGCATAAGGTCCATTATAACACAGTGAAGTAGAGGTGGGAGCTAAAAGCAGACATGGACAGTGAGACGGTGTGAGGAGGTCAGGGGTGAAACACTAGATCAGGACAGGTAGAAATGGCAGGGCTGGAAATAGACACAGAGACACATTCTGATCATGGCTCAGACCTGACCTGAGACACCCAAACAGAAGATGCCATAACAAAGTCCTGTCCAGTAGGCTATATGGGATTTCCTTTCATCAAAAATACAACACATGGAAATGTGTCCAGTGTGTGTGTGTCTGTGTGTTCAGTGTGTGTGTGTCCAGTGTGTGTTTGTCTAGTGTGTGTGTGGGTGTGTCCAGTGTGTGTGTCCTGTGTGTGTGTGTGTTCAATGTGTGTGTGTCCAGTGTGTGTGAGTGTGTGTGTTTCCAGTGTGTCCAGTGTGTGTGTGTGAGTCCAGTGTGTGTCTGTCCAGTGTGTTTGTGTGTTCAGTGTGTGTGTGTGTGTGTCCATTGGGTGTGTGTGTGTCCAGTGTGTGTGTAATGTGTGTGTAATGTGTGTGTGTGTGTTCAGTGTGTGTGTGCCCAGTTTGTGTGTTCAGTGTGATTGTGTGTTCAGTGTGTGTGTGTTAAGTGTGTGTGTGTGTGTTTTCAGTGTGTGTGTGTGTGTGTGTCCAGTGTGTCCAGTGTGTGTGTGTTCAGTGTGTGTGTGTCCAGTGTGTGTGTGTTCAGTGTGTGTGTGTCCAATGTGTATGTATGTGTGTGTCCAGTGTGTGTGTGTGTGTGTGTGTGAATACAGTGTGTGTATGTGTGTGTGTGTTTGTGTCCAGTGTGTGTGTGTGTCCAGTGTATGTGTATCCAGAGTGTGTGTGTGTTTGTCCAGTGTGTGTGTCCTTTGTGTGTGTGTGCGTCCTGTGTGTGTGTGTGTATGTGTGTCCAGTGTGTGTGTGTTTGTGTCCAGTGTGTGTGTGTGTGTGTGTGTTCAGTGTGTGTGTGTCTAGTGTGTGTGTGTGTGTCCAGTGTGTGTGTGTTTGTGTCCAGTGTGTGTGTGTGTATCCAGTGTGTCTTTGTGTCCAGTGTGGGTGTGTCCAGTGTGTGTGTGTGTGTATCCAGTGTGTGTGTGTGTCCATTTGGGTGTGTGTGTGTGTCCAGTGTGTTTGTGCCCAGTTTGTGTGTTCAGTGTGTGTCTGTTCAGTGAGTGTCCAGTGTGTGTGTGTGATTGTGTGTTCAGTGTGTGTGTGTTCAGTGTGTGTGTGTGTGTGTCCAGTGTGTGTTTGTCCAGTGTGTGTGTGTGTCCATTTGGGTGTGTGTGTGTGTCCAGTGTGTTTGTGCCCAGTTTGTGTGTTCAGTGTGTGTGTGTTCAGTGAGTGTCCAGTGTGTGTGTGTGATTGTGTGTTCAGTGTGTGTGTGTTCAGTGTGTGTGTGTGTGTGTCCAGTGTGTCCAGTGTGTGTGTGTTCAGTGTGTGTGTGTCCAGTGTGTGTGTGTTCAGTGTGTGTGTGTCCAATGTGTGTGTATGTGTGTGTCCAGTGTGTGTGTGTGTGTGTGAATCCAGTGTGTGTGTGGATGCGTGTCCAGTGTGTGTGTGTGTTTCCAGTGTGTGTGTGTGTGTGTGTGTGTTTGTGTCCAGTGTGTGTGTGTGTGTGTCCAGTGTGTGTGTCCTTTGTGTGTGTGTGTGTCCTGTGTGTGTGTGTCCATTGTGTGTGTGTTTGTGTCCAGTGTGTGTGTGTGTGTGTCCAGTGTGTGTGTTCTTTGTGTGTGTGTGTGTGTCCTGTGTGTGTGTGTGTCCAGTGTGTGTGTGTGTGTGTCCAGTGTGTGTGTGTGTGTCCAGTGTGTGTGTGTGCGTGTGTGTGTGTTTCCAGTGTGTGTGTGTGTATCCAGTGTGTGTGTTTCCAGTGTGTGTTTGTGTCCAGTGTGGGTGTGTGTTTATGTGTGTGTGTTGTTGTTGTGTGTGTCCTGTGTGTGTTTGTCCAGTGTGTGTGTGTGTGTCCAGTGTGTGTGTGTGTGTGTGTCCATTGGGTGTGTGTGTTCAGTGTATGTGTGTGTGTGTGTGTGTGTGTGTGTGTTCAGTGTGTGTGTTAAGTGTGTCCAGTGTGTGTGTGTGTGTGTGTGTGTGTGTGTGTGTGTGTGTGTGTGTGTGTGTGTGTGTGTGTGTGTGTGTCCAGTGTGTCCAGTGTGTGTGTGTTCAGTGTGTGTGTGTCCAGTGTGTGTGTTCAGTGTGTGTGTGTGTGTGTACAGTGTGTGTGTGTGTGTGTGTGTGTGTGTACAGTGTGTGTGTGTATGTTTAATGTGTTTGTGTGTGTGTGTTCCCAGTGTGTGTGTGTGTGTGTGTGTGTGTGTGTGTACAGTGTGTGTGTGTATGTTTAATGTGTTTGTGTGTGTGTGTTCCCAGTGTGTGTGTGTGTGTCAGTGTTACCATGGTTATTATTTACAGGGACACTGAGGAGTCAACATGAACCCTAAACCCTGGATAGAGGGGCTCAGTGAATGTGGAGTGGAATGTGTACAGGTGGGTCAGTGTGTCAGAGGAGACTCTGTAGAAGGACAGAGTGCCGGCTGGCCAGTCCAGATACACTCCTACTCTGTGGGAGCTGGAGGAGGGGACGTCTATGGTAGTGGACTTCTTATTGTGCCTGGCAGAGTAACTGTTGTCAGAGCAGACCAGACTCCAGGACTTGTCATTACATCCAATCACACAGTCATCACCCAATCCTCTCCTGCTGATTCCTTTATATGTCACTCCTATAACAGCCCCACTCCCACTCCACTCTACCTCCCCTCTACCACTCCACTCTGCCTCCCCTCTCCCACTCCACTCTACCTCCCAGTAACAGCGGCCAGTCAGACCCTCTCTACACAGCACCTGTTCCCAGTCCTCAAATCTCTCTGGGTGATCAGAATACGGCTGCTTCTCTCTCCTACGTGTCACCTTTCTGTTCTCCTCAGACAGAGAGAGGCGTCTGTTTACTGTGTTTGGGTCCAGTGTGAGATCACAGACATCTGATGGATGAAACCAGACACAATATTAGAAATCATCATTAGAATGTTAACTCACTTTTCACTAATTCATTTAATGTAGATGTTTCTAGGTATCAAAAGGAGATGTTAAGGTAACTTGAAACTTGTTGAATGATCATATGTTATACTGTATGGTAATATAAAACACACTTATTCACATTAATTACACACACACACACACACACACACACACACACACACACACACAAACACACATCCTGAACACACACACACATCCTGTACACACACAAACACATTGAACACACACTCACACCTGTATGCATGCATGAACACACACACACATCCTGAACACACACTGGACACACACACATCATCTTCATGCATGAACACACAAACACATTTCTAATGTAACAGGAACACGCCACACACACACACAGACACACACATTGTCAAAGCAACTCTTTGTAAACTTTGGTGTAACTGATTTCTGCTTCTGTAGAACTACAGCTGATATTTAATATGAACAAGTAAGTAATGATGGTGGTCTTTGACTTTGACTTCACTTGAATTAAGACTTATTCTTAGTCATATTCTTCAGAGCAGTCAACACTCACATTTTCTAAGTCCAGGTTTCATTGTGTTCTCTCCACCATGTTCCACACTGTAGCGGTAAGCAGAAGAACAGACAGTCATTGAGGGATACACGTGAACTCTCTCACACACACACACACACACACACACACACACACACACACACACACACACACACACACACACACACACACACACACACACACACACACACACACACACACACACACACACACACACACACACAGTCAGCATATAACTTAGTCCAAGTGGTGGTAAGAATGTTTGTCTTAACTAGCCTGATAACTCCAACATGGCTGATATGAACATTGACATAAACCCTCTACATACTTGAGTTTCTCCAGTCTGCAGTGTGGATCCTCCAGTCCAGCAGAGAGCAGTCTGACTCCTGAGTCTCCTGGGTGATTGTAGCTCAGGTCCAGCTCTCTCAGGTGTGAGGGGTTTGACTTCAGAGCTGAGACCAGAGAAGCATAGCCTTCCTCTGTGACTAGACAGCCTGACAGCCTGCAAAGTATCAAATCATATTAAAATCACACTGCTATTCTTTGGTGGTGAAAATAGTGGCAGTATATTTTTTCAACATATTAAGATATATCAGTGTCCTGAAACCTGCCATATCTATTCATAAATTAATGTATATGATTAGAAATGACAAATTATCAAAGTATTGCTTGTAGAGAGAAAACTATAAAGTACAAATATTTGATTAGACTGATCAGACCAGTTTTAAAAGCAATATCAGTTAAAAGACAGACAGTGAGGTATCAGATTTAGATTGTATTGAGTATACAGTCAACACCATATCTAGTTTGACAGTGAAGCTAACATTTTAAATGTGGCTCTATACTCCAGCATTTTGGATTTGAGATCAAATGTTTCATATGAGGTGACAGTATATAATGTCACCTTTTATTTGAGGGTATTTTCATACATATCTGTTTCACCGTTTAGAAATGAAGCACTTTATGTATCTAGTCCCCCCATTTGAAGAAGTCATAAGTATTCTAACAAATGTACTTATAATTTGTTAAAGTAGTCAAAACTTGAGCATTTGGTTGTAAACTAATTGGTTGCATTGAGAATGTGTGAATCAGGCCTTCATGGTCGAATTGCTGCAAAGAAACCACTACTAAAGGACCCCAATAAGAAGAAGAGACTTGCTTGGGCCAAGAAACACGAGCAATGCACATTAGACCGGTGGACATGTGTCCTTTGGTCTAGAGTCCAAATTGGAGATTTTTGGTTCCAACCGCCGTGTCTTTGTGAGACGCGGTGTGGGTGAACGGATGATTTCCGCATCTGTAGTTCTCCGTATGTGTCTTTCCCACACTATGTACTGGCAACAGTAAGAATTAACTATGCACTATGCTAGCAACTATGGCAAGAACAGCTCAAGAAGGCAAACCTGTTAATTGAAATGCATTCCAGGTGACTACCTCATGAAGCTGGTTGAGAGAATAAAATAAAGAAAAACACTTGAATGTGTTCTAAAACTATGGACCTTTAGTGTAAGTGAATATGTCCAAATTATTACGACTTTTTCAAATGGAAGAACTAGACACATAAAGTGCTTTCATTTCCAAACAGTAACACAGATATGTATGAAAATACTCTCTAATAAAAGGTGACATTCTGTACTGTTGCCTAATATGAAACATTTTATCTCAAATCCCAAATGCTGGAGCATACCACCAAATTAAAAACCGTAAGCTTCACTGTCCAAACACATATGGTGTGGACTATGTGTGCCTGGTAAACACATGTGGATCTGGTGAACAGTTATCACTTGTTGACCAACTACAGGAATACTGACCTCAGAGTCTCCAGTTTACAGTGGGGATTCCCCAGTCCAGCAGAGAGCAGCTTCACTCCTGAATCCTTCAGGTCATTGTTACTCAGATCCAGCTCTCTAAGGTGTGAGGGGTTTGACCTCAGAGCTGAGGCCAGAGAAGCACAGCCTTCCTCTGTGACTAGACAGCCTGACAGCCTGCAAAGATTAAAATCTTATTAAAATCACACTGCTATTCTTTGGTGGTGAAAATAGTGGCAGTATATTTTTTCAACATTTTCAGATATATCAATGTCCTGAAACCTGCCATATCTATTTATAAATTAATGAATGTTTGATTATTGGAAATTACAAATTATCAAAGTATTGCTTGTAGAGAGAAAAATATAACGTACAAATATTTGAGTAGACTGACCAGAGCAGTTTAAAAAGCAGTATCAGTCAAAAGACAGACAGTGAGGTATCAGATTTAGATTGTATTGAGTATACAGTCCACACCATCTCTATTTTGACAGTGAAGCTAACATTTTAAATGTGGCTCTATACTCCAGCATTTTGGATTTGAGATCAAATGTTTCATATGAGGTGACAGTATATAATGTCACCTTTAATTTGAGGGTATTTTCATACATTTCTGTTTCACCATTTAGAAAAATAAAAGTACTTTATGTATCTATTCCCCGTATTTGAAGAAGTCATAAGTATTCTAACCAATTAACTTACAGTGTATTAAAGTAGTCAAAAGTTTAGTATTTTGGTCCCAAACTCGTTGGTTGCATTTGCAGTTTGTTTTGGTTGTGTTTTAGGTCATGTTTTGCCCAATAGTAACTGAATGGTGGATGATGACTGGATTAATTTTCTGTCTAAGCGAGTAGATAACATGTTTCTAAACACTACAAAATTAATCCTAATGATGCCATGATTAAGAAAAATCATGAATGAATCATGAACAATTATGAATGAGAAAGTTACAGAGGCTACAACAAAACATGCTAACCTCTCACCATTACCAATAACAGAGGGGGTATGATCCTTGTTCCTCTGTAACTTTCTCATTAATCATCATTCACGATTCATTCATGATTATTCATAATCATGGTAGCATCCACATGAATGTAGAAGTGTTCAGAAACATCTTCTATTCTTACTGACAATACAAGTGAAGTGACTCCAAAATGACAGGACATCATTCACCATTCAGTTTCTATTGGGAAAAACATCATCTAAAACACAACCAAGACAAACTGCAAATGCATTCAACAAGTTTGTAGAATCACAAGCTTGATGTAATCACTGTGGGTAAGGAATATGGGACCAAATACTAAACTCATGACTACTTTAATACAATATAAGTGAATATGTCGAAATTATTACGACTTTTTCAAACGGGAGAACTAGATACATTAAGTGCTTTCATTTCTAAACAGTAACACAGATATATGTGAAAATATCCTCAAATAAAAGGTGACATTATATACCGTTGCCTAATATGAAATATTATAGCTCAAATCCAAAATGCTGGAGCATAGCACCAAATTTAAAACTGTAAGCTTCACTGTCCAAACACATATGGTGTGGACTATGTGTGCCTGGTAAACACATGTGGATCTGGTGAACAGTTATCACTTGTTGACCAACTACAGGAATACTGACCTCAGAGTCTCCAGTTTACAGTGGGGATTCCCCAGTCCAGCAGAGAGCAGCTTCACTCCTGAATCCTTCAGGTCATTGTTACTCAGATCCAGCTCTCTCAGGTGTGAGGGGTTTGTCTTCAGAGCTGAGGCCAGAGAAGCACAGCCTTCCTCTGTGACTAGACAGCCTGACAGCCTGCAAATATTAAAATCCTATTAAAACCACACTGCTATTCTTTGGTGGTGAAAATAGTGGCAGTATATTTTTTCTATCTTTTTAGATATATTAGTGTCCTGAAACCTGTCATATTTATTTATTAATGATTGTATCATTATTACAAATGATCAAAGTATTGCTTGTAGAGAGAAAAATATAATGTACAAATATTTGAGTAGACTGACCAGACCAGTTTAAGAAGCAGTATCAGTCAAAAGACAGACAGCGAGGTATCAGATTTAGATTGTATTGAGTATACAGTCCACACCATATCTATTTTGACAGTGAAGCTAACATTTTAAATGTGGCTCTATACTCCAGCATTTAGGATTTCAGATCAAATGTTTCATATGACGTGACAGTATATAATGTCACCTTTAATTTGAGGGTATTTTCATACATATCTGTTTCACCATTTAGAAATAGTTGAGCAGTTTATGTATCTAGTCCCCCTATTCGAAGAACTCATAAGTATTCTGACCAATTCACTTATAGTGTATTAAAGTAGTCAAAAGTACAGACGTGGTCAAAAGTTTTGAGAAAGACACAAATATTAATTTTCACAAAGTCCGTTTTTATGATGGCAATTTGCATATACTCCAGAATGTTATGAAGAGTGATCAGATGAATTGCAATGAATTGCAAAGTCCCTCTTTGCCATGAAAATGAACTTAATCCCCAAAAAACATTTCCACTGCATTGCAGCCCTGCCACAAAAGGACCAGCTGACATGATGTAAGTGATTCTCTCGTTAACACAGGTGAGAGTGTTGACGAGGACAAGGCTGGAGATCACTCTGTCATGCTGATTGAGTTAGAATAACAGAATGGAAGCTTTAAAATGAGGGTGGTGCTTGAAATCATTGTTCTTCCTCTGTTAACCATGGTTACCTGCAAGGAAACACGTGCCGTCATCATTGCTTTGCACAAAAAGGGCTTCACAGGCATGGATATTGCTGCTAGTAAGATTGCACCTAAATCAACCATTTATCGGATCATCAAGAACTTCAAGGAGAGAGGTTCAATTGTTGTGAAGAAGGCGTCAGGGCGTCCAAGAAAGTCCAGCAAGCGCCAGGACCGTCTCCTAAAGTTGATTCAGCTGCGGGATCGGGGCACCACCAGTGCAGAGCTTGCTCAGGAATGGCAGCAGGCAGGTGTGAGTGCATCTGCATGCACAGTGAGGCGAATACTTTTGGAGGATGGCCTGGTGTCAAGAAGGGCAGTGAGGAAGCCACTTCTCTCCAGGAAAAACATCAGGGACAGACTGATATTCTGCAAAAGGTACAGGGATTGGACTGCTGAGGACTGGGGTAAAGTCATTTTCTCTGATGAATCCCCTTTCCGATTGTTTGGGGCATCCGGAAAAAAGCTTGTCCGGAGAAGACAAGGTCTACCATCAGTCCTGTGTCATGCCAACAGTAAAGCATCCTGAGACCATTCATGTGTGGGGTTAGTTCTCAGCCAAGGGAGTGGGCTCACTCACAATTTGCCTAAGAACACAGCCATGAATAAAGAATGGTACCAACACATCCTCAGAGAGCAACTTCTCCCAACCATCCAAGAACAGTTTGGTGACGAACAATGCCTTTTCCAGCATGATGGAGCACCTTGCCATAAGGCAAAAGTGATAACTAAGTGGCTCGGGGAACAAAACATCGAAATTTTGGGTCCATGGCCAGGAAAATCCCCAGACGTTAATCCCATTGAGAACTTGTGGTCAATCCTCAAGAGGCGGGTGGACAAACAAAAACCCACAAATTCTGACAAACTCCAAGCATTGATTATGCAAGAATGGGCTGCCATCAGTCAGGATGTGGCCCAGAAGTTAATTGACATCATGCCAGGGCGGATTGCAGAGGTCTTGAAAAAGAAGGGTCAACACTGCAAATATTGACTCTTTGCATAAACTTAATGTAATTGTCAATAAAAGCCTTTGACAATCATGGAATGCTTGTAATTATACTTCAGTATACCATAGTAACATCTGACAGAAATATCTAAAAACACTGAAGCAGCAAACGTTGTGTCATTCTCAAAACTTTTGACCACGACTGTATAGTATTTGGTCCCATATTCCTTGCCGACAATGACTACATCAAGCTTGTGACTGCCATGATTAAGAAAAATCATGAATGAATCATGAATAATAATGAGTGAGAGAGTAACAGAGGCTACAACAAAACATGCTAACCTCTCACCATTAACATCAAATAAAAGGTGACATTCTGTACTGTCGCCTAATATGAAACATTTCATCTCAAATCCAAAATGCTGGAGCATAGCACCAAATTTAAAACTGTAAGCTTCACTGTCCAAACACATATGGTGTGGACTATGTGTGCCTGGTAAACACATGTGGATCTGGTGAACAGTTATCACTTGTTGACCAACTACAGGAATACTGACCTCAGAGTCTCCAGTTTACAGTGGGGATTCCCCAGTCCAGCAGAGAGCAGCTTCACTCCTGAATCCTTCAGGTCATTGTTACTCAGATCCAGCTCTCTCAGGTGTGAGGGGTTTGACTTCAGAGCTGAGACCAGAGAAGCACAGCCTTTCTCTGTGACTCCACAGCCTGACAGCCTGCAAAGAGATCATCATGATTTAACAAACACACAGTTAATTTAACACCAGTAGTGTAGAAGGACAATGGCAGATGCATTTTGTTTATTCTCTTAAACAACATATAGATTCATCTTCTGTCTCCTAGAATTGTATGGTCATATTGTTAGACTAATGTGAACACCAATGCACTGATTCAAGATGTTTATTCAATAATACATATTAGTCTGAAAAGTGAATATTTCTTCCTGATGATTAGTACTTAAATGTCATTTTATATACTCACATAGCAGCTCTGGAGGCTTTGACCACTGGCAGC
Source organism: Coregonus clupeaformis (assembly GCF_020615455.1). Taxonomy (NCBI): domain Eukaryota; kingdom Metazoa; phylum Chordata; class Actinopteri; order Salmoniformes; family Salmonidae; genus Coregonus; species Coregonus clupeaformis. The sequence goes on from NW_025535095.1 coordinate 78,860, forward strand.
AGTCTCAGAAGACCTTCCTCTGATCTGGAGTATTTCTTCAGGTCAAACACATCTAGCTCCTTTTCTGAAGTCAGCAACACAAAGACCAGAGCTGACCACTGTGCAGGTGACAGTTCTTCTTCTGAGAGACTTCCTGATCTCAGGTAGCTTTGGATCTCCTCCACTAGAGAATGGTCATTCAGTTCATTCAGACAGTGGAACAGATTGATGCACCTCTCTGGGGAGGGATTCTCCCTGATCTTCTTCTTGATGTACTTGACTGTTTCTTCATGGCTCTGTGAGCTGCTTCTTGTCTTTGCCAGTAGACCTCGTAAGTGCTTCTGATTGGACTCCAGTGAGAGGCCCAGAAGGAAGCGGAGGAAAAGGTCCAGGTTTCCCGTCTCACTTTGTAAGGCTTTATCCACAGCACTCTTGTAGACAGTAACTTCAGGCTTGTCTCTGAACAGCGCAAAAAAGGTCCTGGATGTTGATTGAGGTTTAGCCATTAGATTCTCATTGTTGTTGATGAATGAGAGGAACACATATACAGCAGCCAGAAACTCCTGAATGCTCAGATGCACGAAGCAGTACACCTTGTCCTGGTACATTACACATTCCTCTTTAAAGATCTGCGTGCACAATCCTGAGTACACTGAGGCTTCATTGACATCAATGCCAGCCTCTTTCAGGTCTTCTTCATAGAAAATTAGATTGCCATTCACAAGCTGTTGAAAAGCAAGTTTTCCCAGTGACAGAATTATCTCTTTATTCCGGTGTGGACCTGTCTCTTCTTTCCCAAGATACTTTTCATTCTTCTGTTTGGTATGAAACACCACAAGGTGTGTGTACATCTCAGTCAGAGTCTTGGGCATCTCTTCTCTCTTATGTTTCAACATGTGTTCAAGGACTATTGCAGAAATCCAACAGAAGACTGGAATATGGCACATGATGTGGAGGCTCCTTGATGTCTTTATGTGTGAGATGATTCTCCTGGCCAGGTCCTCATCACTGAATCTCTTCCTGAAGTACTCCTCCTTCTGTGGGTCATTGAACCCTCGTACCTCTGTCACCTGGTCAACACACCCTGAAGGGATCTTATTGGCTGCTGCAGGTCTGGTAGTTATCCAGAGGAGAGCAGAGGGAAGCAGATTTCCCTTGATGAGATTTGTCAGCAGAACATCCACTGAGGTTGACTCTGTGACGGTACAACACATCTTGTTCTTCTGGAAGTCTAGGGGCAGTCGGCACTCATCCAGACCATCAAAGATGAACAGAACTTTGTACTTGTCGTAGTTGGAGATTCTTGATTCTTTGGTTTCCTTTGAGAAGTGATTGAGAAGTTCAATCAAAGTGTGTTTTTCCCCTTTCATCAAATTCAGCTCCCGAAAAGGGAATGAAAATACAAATTGGACATCCTGATTTGCTTTTCCTTCAGCCCAGTCCAGAATGAACTTCTGCACAGAGACTGTTTTTCCAATGCCAGCGACTCCCTTTGTCAGCACAGTTCTGATAAGCTTGTCTTGTCCAGTTAAGGGTTTGAAGATGTCGTTACATTTGATTGCAGTCTCTGGTCTTGCTTGTTTCCTGGTTGTTGTCTCAATCTGTCTCAGCTCATGTTCATTATTGACCTCTCCTGTTCCACCCTCTGTGATGTAGAGCTCTGTGTAGATCTTATTGAGAAGTGTTGGGTTTCCTTGTTTAGCGATCCCCTCAAATACACATTTAAACTTCTTCTTTAGATTAGATTTGAGTTCACGTTGGCAAATCACAGCAAGATCATCTGAATGAAGAAATAACATATTAATATTACATCTCTTTTAATGCCTACAGTATTGTAGGACTGTGTTATGAACTGACTGTATAAATGTGTAAATGTTTTCATAATGCATTCCACATTGGAGTGACTGATTACATTATTATTATTATTCGGTATCATTCATGTTGTCTATCTCTTGTGGTGTTAATGACTTTGCTAATGTTTGCAAATGGTAGCTTAGAGTTGATTCAGTTTAGGGAAGCATCTGGGGAGCAGTTTTATAGGGGCACTCTAAAAACAGAGGAAGTCTGTTGTGTGGAGTCATGGGATTGGTCTGTAGGGGTAACCACCCATATCATGGTAAAGATTATAAATACTTGGTGAAGACAAAGGAGGACAGAACAACATATTATTTTGGGTCAGCTGTTCTCCAGATGCCTGCAGATGTCTGTAAACTTACGCTGAAATCCTTTGAAAAAAGAAACCTTTATAATCAAAGTACGTAAGCGGACTCCTTGTTCTCACAGCATAATTAGCAGAATGTTTTCAGACACAACACTCTCTCTCTCTGTCTCTCCTCTGTCTCTCCTCTTCTCTATCTAAATTAATCACCACAACACATCCCTGCTACTTGACGAGGTCACTAGGTGTTGTGTTAAGGCTCATACAATCTCATTGAGTTTCACAGCTACTTTAGCTGTACTTTAGCTACAGCTTTTAAATGTTTGTTATAAAACAGCATTCAACATGAGGCAGACAGCTCTTACTTTTCTCCAGTGTGTCAGCAAGCTCCTTTTGGTTCATTTTCCTCAGGATGTGCAGTGTGATCTTCAGAGTCCCCTCTCTGGCACTGCTCTCCTGCTTCTCATCTTCAGCATCCACCACTTCCTTATCCTGCTTCTGACTCTCAAAGCTTTCTGGGAGTTCTGGACTAAGAATCCTCTTGAACATCTTCAGCTCATTTTTCACAAATGTCATAATATTCTCTTCAAGCAACTGAAATAAATCAAGTAAATAAGTTAAGCAAGAGAAGAAATGCTTTCTTATTAATGAATGATTGACAGATCAACTTTACTTGAGGTAAACAAAAACAAATGTACATAACAAGACCACATACACTGAATATGGAGGCCAGGTCTGTTTGATGACTCTGGGAAGACTGACCACTGAGAATCTCTGACTCTGATCTCTCCTGTTGGTTTCTGGGGACAAAACATGAGATTACATCTCCTCATCCAGGGAGTGCATACACACACACACACACACGCACACACACACACACACACACACACACACACACACACACACACACACACACACACACACACACACACACATACACACAGGGAGGAAATGTTGCGTTTGTTTAATATTGTTTTAGGACTATGAAAATGGAAAAAATGATTAGCCTATGGATTATGAAAACAACAAAAATAAATGGGAAAATGGGAGAGGAGAAATGACTAGAGACAGTGTTGTTTAAATCACTGACCATGACACATGAGTTCTTCTTACCTTTGTTCACTAGAAAAGTCTCCCTCTCTAAACGTTATAGGTTGTTCCATAGACCGGTCACTCTTCATGGACACACAGCTGGGTACAGGGGAGGCTGGTCTCTCCTGCTTGATTGGACTTCAACACAACAGAGACAAACATTACATCTCTCATCTACTCTGAGCTCAGATGGGGAAACATAAGAAGAGTTTCATTCTAAAACGCAATTTTCAGAAATGTTGGTAAATTAGCTTTTATTGTTTAAAGACATTATGAAAGAGATTGGTGTGTTTTTTCACCATCTAATCATGGCATGGGGTTGTTCAATGACAGACATGTATTTGTTTAAAATCCATAAGTTGATGGTTTAATTTCAGAGACAAATAATGTGTTTATTTTGTAAAATGCTATATATCTGCCTCACTCTCAGAGAAATCAGAAGTATTGCTAGGTTTTACACAGTAATAAATGTAACAAATAACTACATTTGTAATAAAGAACTGTACACATGTACAACATTCAATACAGTAATATGAGATCTGTATGTAAAACATTTACATTTGACATTTTAGTGATTCAGCAGATGTTCTTATCCAGGACTGGTTTCCCAAAAGCATCTTAAGGCTAAGTTCATCGTTCTTCCTAGGAGCATCATAGATGCTTTTTTGCCCTTCCTCATGAATTTATACACAGAAGATCTCCAGTAAACATAGAATCACATGGTTTATCCGTCTCTTTGTGACCGCCGATAAATTCAGAACAAAGTTGACTACAAATACAAAGTTGCCAATGTCTTTGCAATTGATTCAAACAAGGGACTTATACAAATTTGTTTCAAATGAAAATCGAGATGAAGTAGGCTATAGTCCTATTTCAATCAAATTGAAATAAGTTTCATGTTCAATCAATTGAGTTCTATTTTTCTACTTGTAGACTACGGTCTGTAATCTGTCTCAATATATTTCATGATGTGTAGCCTAACATGAGAACCAATGATGTTCCAAATCCATATTTGCAGCCGTAGGTGATAATATCTCTCTAGGAGCTGATCTGTCATCAGTATTGTGAAATGCTGCTGATCCAGTTTCTGCTATGGAACTCTGACCTGTTCACCGGACGTACGACCTTGTCCCGAACCTGCTGTTTCGACCCGCTCTCTCTCTCTCTCTCTCCCTCTCCTTCTCTCTCTCTACCACACCTGCTGTCTCAACCTCTGAATGCTCGGCTATGATAAGCCAACTGACATTTACTCCTGAGGTGCTGACGTGTTGCACCCTCTATAACCACAGTGATTATTATTTGACCCTGCTGGTCATCTATGAACATTTGAACATCTTGAAGAACGATCTGGCCTTAATGGCCATATCCTCTTATAATCTCCCCCCAGCACAGCCAGAAGAGGACTGGCCACCCCTCAGAGCCTGGTTCCTCTCTAGGTTTCTTCCTAGGTTCCTGCCTTTTTAGGGAGTTTTTCCTAGCCACCGTGCTTCTACATCTGCATTGCTTGCTCTTTGGGGTTTTAGACTGGGTTTCTATATAAGCACTTGGTGACAACTGCTGATGTAAAACATTTCTTCTGGGAACGCATATGAAGCAGACCAGGCCAGGGTTTGGGGTTTGAGAAGTCAATGAGAGGTAAAAATGACTTCCTTAGTTGTTCATTTTGAAAATGTTCAGTCTTAAGAAGTTTAACAAACTGACACATTTTCATGTTAGTCAAAAACAACTTTATATCGAAGGAGTGCCTTTGATTTGATGGCCTGCACATGTGCAGTTCGGCACAAGACGACCATTAGACCCAATGACGTATTTCTGCACATGAGCTTAAAATCAAATCAAATTGTATTTCTCACATGCGCCGAATACAACAGTGGTACACTTTACCGTGAAATGCTTACTTACGAGCCCTTTCCCAACAATGCAGAGTTAAAAAGTCACAAAAATTAGCTAAATAAAAAAAGGAAATAGTAACATAATAAAATTACAATAATGAGGCTATAAGGAGTACCAGTACTGAGTCAATGTGCAGGGGTAACAGGTAGTTGAGGTAATGACTAGACTATATACAAGGAGTACCAATACTGAGTCAATGTGCAGGGGTACCAGGTAGTTGAGGTAATAACTAGACTATATACAAGGAGTACCAGTACCGAGTCAATGTGCAGGGGTACCAGGTAGTTGAGGTAATAACTAGACTATATACCAGGAGAACCAGTACTGAGTCAATGTGCAGGGGTACCAGTTAGTTGAGGTAATAACTAGACTATATACAAGGAGTACCAGTACTGAGTCAATGTGCATGGGTACCAGTTAGTTGAGGTAATAACTAGACTATATACAAGGAGTACCAGTACTGAGTCAATGTGCAGGGGTACCAGGTAGTTGAGGTAATAACTAGACTATATACAAGGAGTACCAGTACTGAGTCAATGTGCAGGGGTACCAGGTAGTTGAGGTAATAACTAGACTATATACAAGGAGTACCAGTACCGAGTCAATGTGCAGGGGTACCAGGTAGTTGAGGTAATAACTAGACTATATACAAGGAGTACCAGTACTGAGTCAATGTGCAGGGGTACCAGGTAGTTGAGGTAATAACTAGACTATATACAAGGAGTACAAGTACTGAGTCAATGTGCAGGGGTACCAGGTAGTTGAGGTAATAACTAGACTATATATAAGGAGTACCAGTACTGAGTCAATGTCCAGGGGTACCAGATAGTTGAGGTAATAACTAGACTATATACAAGGAGTACCAGTACTGAGTCAATGTGCAGCGGTACCAGGTTGTTGATGTAAAACTAGACTATATACAAGGAGTACCAGTACCGAGTCAATGTGCATGGGTACCTGGTAGTTGAGGTAATAACTAGACTATATACAAAGAGTACCAGTACTGAGTCAATGTGCAGGGGTACCAGGTATTTGCGGTAATAACTAGACTATATACAAGGAGTACCAGTGTTGAGTCAATGTGCAGGGGTACCAGTTAGTTGAGGTAATAACTAGACTATATACAAAAAGTACCAGTACTGAGTCAATGTGCAGGGGTACCAGGTAGTTGAGGTAATAACTAGACTAAATAAAAGGAGTACCAGTACTGAGTCAATGTGCAGGGGTACCAGGTAGTTGAGGTAATAACTACACTATATACAAGGAGTACCAGTACTGAGTCAATGTGCAGTTGGACCAGGTAGTTGAGTTAATAACTAGACTACATAGAAGGAGTACCAGTACTGAGTCAATGTGCAGGGGTACCAGGTAGTTGAGGTAATAACTAGACTATACACAAGGAGTTCCAGTACTGAGTCAATGTGCAGTGTCACCAGGTAGTTTAGGTAATAACAAGAATATATACATTGAGTAACATAATTGACTCAATATGCAGAGGTACCAGGAGGTTGACGTAATAACTAGACTATATACAAGGAGTACCAGTACTGAGTCAATGTGCAGGGGTACCAGGTAGTTGAGGTAATAACTACACTATATACAAGGAGTACCAGTACAGAGTCAATGTGCAGGGGTACCAGGTAGTTGAGGTAATAACTAGACTATATACAAGGAGTACCAGTACTGAGTCAATGTGCAGGGGTACCAGGTAGTTTAGGTAATAACTAGACTATATACAAGGAGTACCAGTACTGAGTCAATGTGCAGGGGTACCAGGTAGTTGAGGTAATAACTAGACTATATACAAGGAGTACCAGTACTGAGTCAATGTGCAGGGGTACCAGGTAGATGAGGTAATAACTAGACTATATGCAATGAGTACCAGTACTGAGTCAATGTGAAGGGATACCAGGTAGTTGAGGTAATAACTAGAATATATACAAGGAGTACCAATACTGAGTCAATGTGCAGGGGTACCAGGTAGTTGAGGTAATAACTAGACTATATACAAGGAGTACCAGTACTGAGTCAATGTGCAAGGGTACCATGTAGTTGAGGTAATAACTAGACTATATAAAAGGAGTACCAATAATGAGTCAATGTGCAGTTGGACCAGGTAGTTGAGTTAATAACTAGACTACATAGAAGGAGTATCAGTACAGAGTCAATGTTCAGGGGTACCAGGTAGTTGAGGTAATAACTAGACTATGTACAAGGAGTCCCAGAACCGAGTCAATGTGCAAGGGTACCAGGTAGTTGAGTTAATAACTAGACTACATAGAAGGAGTACCAGTACAGAGTCAATGTGCAGGGGTACAAGGTAGTTTAGGTAAGAACTAGACTATATACAAGGAGTCCCAGAACTGAGTCAAAGTGCAGGGGTACCAGGTAGTTGAGGTAATAACTAGACTATATACAAGGAGTACCAGTACTGAGTCAATGTGCAGGGGTACCAGGTAGTTGAGGTAATGACTAGACTATATACAAGGAGTAGAAGTACCTAGTTGATATTTAGGGATACTAGGTAGATGAGGTAATAACTAGACTATAAACAAGAAGTACCAGTACTGAGTCATGGTGCAGGGGTACCAGGTAGTTGAAGTAATAACTAGACTATATAAAAGGAGTACCAGTACAAAGTCAATGTGCAGGGGTACCAGGTAGTTGAGGGAATAACTAAACTATATACAAAGTGTACCAGTACCAAGTCAATGTGCAGAGGTACCAGGTAGATGAGGTAATAACTAGACTAAATACAAAGAGTACCAGAACCGAGTCAATGTGCATGGGTACCAGGTAGTTGAGGTAATAACTAGACTATATACAAGAAGTACCAGTAATGAGTCAATGTGCAGGGGTACCAGGTAGTTGAGGTAATAACTAGACTATACACAAGGAGTACCAGTACTGAGTCAATGTGCAGTGTCACCAGGTAGTTTACGTAATAACTAGACTATATACATTGAGTACCAGAATTGACTCAATATGCAGAGGTACCAGGAGGTAGACGTAATAACTAGACTATATACAAGGAGTACCAGTACTGAGTCAATGTGCAGGGGTACCAGGTAGTTGAGGTAATAACTAGACTATATACAAGGAGTACCAGTACTGAGTCAATGTGCAGGGGTACCAGGTAGTTGAGGTAATAACTAGACTATACACAAGGAGTACCAGTACTGAGTCAATGTGCAGTGTCACCAGGTAGTTTACGTAATAACTAGACTATATACATTGAGTACCAGAATTGACTCAATATGCAGAGGTACCAGGAGGTAGACGTAATAACTAGACTATATACAAGGAGTACCAGTACTGAGTCAATGTGCAGGGGTACCAGGTAGTTGAGGTAATAACTAGACTATATACAAAGAGTACCATTACTGAGTCAATGTGCAGGGGTACCAGGTAGTTGAGGTAATACCTAGACTATATACAAGGAGTACCAGTACTGAGTCAATGTGCAGTTGGACCAGGTAGTTGAGTTAATAACTAGACTACATAGAAGGAGTACCAGTACAGAGTCAATGTGCAGGGGTACAAGGTAGTTTAGGTAAGAACTAGACTATATACAAGGAGTCCCAGAACTGAGTCAAAGTGCAGGGGTACCAGGTAGTTGAGGTAATAACTAGACTATATACAAGGAGTACCAGTACTGAGTCAATGTGCAGGGGTACCAGGTAGTTGAGGTAATGACTAGACTATATACAAGGAGTAGAAGTACCTAGTTGATATTTAGGGATACTAGGTAGATGAGGTAATAACTAGACTATAAACAAGAAGTACCAGTACCGAGTCAATGTGCAGGGGTACCAGGTAGTTGAGGTAATAACTAGACTATGTACAAGGAGTACCAGTACTGAGTCAATGTGCAGGGGTACCAGGTATTTTAGGTAATAACTAGACTATATACAAGGATTACCTGTACTGAGTCAATGTGCAGTTGGACCAGGTAGTTGAGTTAATAACTAGACTACATAGAAAGAGTACCAGTACACAGTCAATGTGCAGGGGTACCAGGTAGTAGAGGTAATAACTAGACTATATACAAGGAGTCCCATAGCCGAGTCAATGTGCAGGGGTACCAGGTAGTTGAGGTAATAACTAGACTACATAGAAGGAGTACCAGTACTGAGTCAATGTGCAGGGGTACCAGGTAGTTGAGGTAATAACTAAACTATATACAAAGAGTACCAGAACCGAGTCAATGTGCATGGGTACCAGGTAGTTGAGGTAATAACTAGACTATATACAAGAAATACCAGTACTGAGTCAATGTGCAGGGTACCAGGTAGTTGAGGTAATAACTAGACTATATACAAAGAGTACCAGTACTGAGTCAATGTGCAGGGGTACCAGGTAGTTGAGGTAATATGTACATGTAGGTAGGGGTAAAAGTGACTAGGCAATCAGGATAGAGATTACATCTCCTCATCCAGGGAGTGCACACACACACACTCACTGACACACACACACACACACACACACACACACACACACACACACACAGGGAATGTTTAATATTGTTTCAGGACTATGAAAATGGAATTAGGCTACGGATTATTAAAGGAAGGATTAGCCTACGGATTATAAAAAAACAAACAATAAAAGGTCAAATGGGAGAGGAGAAATGACTAGAGACAGTGTTGTTTAACTCACTGACCATGACCCATGAGTTCTTCTTACCTTTGTTCACTTGAAAAGTCTCCCTCTTTAAACGTTATAGGTTGTTCCATAGACCGGTCACTCTTCATGGACACACAGCTGGGTACAGGGGAGGCTGGTCTCTCCTGCTTGATTGGGCTTCAACACAACAGAGACAAACATTACATCTCTCATCTACTCTGAGCTCAGATGGGAAAACATGAGTTTCATTCCAAAACGCTATACATCAATTTTCAGAAATTCTGGTAAATTAGCTTTTATTGTTTGAAGAAATTATGAAAGAGATTGGTGTGTTTTTTCACTATCTAATCATGGCATGGGGTTGTTCAATGACAGACATGTATTTGTTTAAAATCTATCACTTGATGGTTTCATTTCAGAGAGACAAATAATCATGTTTTTTTAGCAAAATGCTATATATCTGCCTCACTCACAGAGAAATAAGTAGTACTACTAGGTTTTACACAGTAATAATATATCTGCCTCACTCTCAGATAAATAAGTAGTACTGCTAGGTTTTATACAGTAATAATATATATCTGCCTCACTCTCAGAGAAATAAGTAGTACTACTAGGTTTTACACAGTAATAATATATATCTGCCTCAGTCTCAGAGAAATAAGTAGTACTACTAGGTTTTACACAGTAATAATATATATCTGCCTCAGTCTCAGAGAAATAAATAGTACTACTAGGTTTTACACAGTAATTGTCACGCCCTTACTCTAGGGACTCGTATTTGTTGAGTCAGGGTGTGTATTTTCTGTGTCGTGTTGTGCTATGTTGATTGTCTATCTTTAGATCTAGTATGTCTAGATCTATGTTGGCCGGTGTGGTTCCCAATCAGAGGCAGCTGTAGCTCGTTGTCTCTGATTGGGGACCATACTTAGGTAGCCTGTTGGCACTAGTGGGTTGTGGGATCTTGTTCCGTGTAAGGTATGTTGTTTGTGTGCTACCTTGGACTTCACGTTTCGTTTGTTTATTGTTTTGTCAGTTGTTTATTCATTAAAAATAAACATGTACGCATATCACGCTGCGCCTTGGTCCGTCCTGTCCGTAAACGATCGTGACAGAAGATCCCACCAAACGAGGACCAAGCAGCGTGTTCAGGAGCAAACGCTGGGAATTAAACAGGTGGTTACTTTAGTAGATGTCCTCCTCGGTTGGGGGAGAATTACGGAGGAGGAGGCCGTCCGCTACCGGAAGGCGATGAAGGAGGATGCCCAGGTAGGAGAGGAGAAACGGCGCCAACAGTGCAGACGACGGAGACCCGAGAGGCAACCCCAAGAAAAAGGGGGGGCACACGGTGTGGACGACGAGGCAGCAGGAGGCAGCGACAGGGCGTCGCAAGCCCGGCCCGGCCTGTTCCTGCCCCTCGCACCAAACCTGTGGTGCGCGTCGCCAGCCCGGCCCGGCCTGTTCCTGCCCCTCGCACCAAACCAGTGGTGCGCGTCGCCAGCCCGGCCTGTTCCTGTCCCTCGCACCAAGTCAGTGGTGCGCGTCGCCAGCCCGGTCCGGCCTGTTCCTGACCCTCGCACCAAACCAGTGGTGCGCGTCGCCAGCCCGGTCCGGCCTGTTCCTGCCCCTCGCACCAAACCAGTGGTGCGCGTCGCCAGCCCGGCCCGGCCTGTTCCTGCCCCTCGCACCAAGCCAGTGGTGCGTGTGTCCAGTCCGGCACTGCCCGTGCCTGTCCCACCGGTGCCTAATAATCATGTTTTTTTTGCAAAATGCTATATATTTGCCTCACTCACAGAGAAATAAGTAGTACTACTAGGTTTTACACAGTATTAATATATATCTGCCTCACTCTCAGAGAAATAAGTAGTACTACTAGGTTTTACACAGTAATAATATATATCTGCCTCACTTTCAGAGAAATAAGTAGTACTGCTAGGTTTTACACAGTCAAATGTGGCCGACCGGCTTGATTCGAATTATGTAGTAAAATTTGAAATGGTGTTTTTTTACATTGGATAAAAGTAGAGACTCAGCTAGAAAAAGGTATATCATACACTACAGTTGAGGAACAATGGGAAAGTAATTCTGCTTTGAAAGATGATAAACTTGTAACCTCAATTTTGAGAAAATGGCCTTTGAAAGTTTTGATACACCTACTGGAGAGCTCTTCTTTATCTACAGTGGTATTACTTTGGCAGATAATGTCACCCATCTAAAATAAATACTATAAATATATATAGTTAACTAAATGTATGCTGTTTTTGTTTTATGTCAGTTTCATTGTTTGTTATGCTATAAATTGTTATGTTATGGTTGTAAGTGGTAAAATGAACTAGAAAATGTCATATTTTGAAATTCTGAGTAATTACTACTTTAGTAAGGATATACTTTATTCAGTACTACTGCAGTTACTAAATAATTCCAATAGATAGCAGCATAAGACCACAAATGACATTTCAGAAGGTTAGTTTAGTTTTCTCCCTGGATACACCACCACTCCCCCTCACAGGAAAACACCTGCACACGCTTTTTACTGTCCCTTTCCACACTGCTAACACAAGAGGAACGACTGAAAAAGCATTTAACAGATTACTGTGAAATAATATAATGATGATTCATGTTTATTATTAGCTGTTTTTATGCTCATGTTTTTAAATTATAGTTCATTACTATAACGATTATCAATAAGCCTGAACATTAATTTAATCACCTCTGGTCGAGAAAAACGTATTTTCCTAGTACATTCATTGTCAGATTCATCAACCAGCAGCGAGCACTCTGCCTTCTAGCACAAGCGAGGGTCATGTTGGTACATTTACTAACCGCGAGGGTTGCATGATGTAATTTATTGGCGGGCTGGAAGACGCACTCTTGTCTTATCTATTCCGAGGTTGTTTAATCGCAATATTAGATATTTAAAAATGCATGTATACTAGGGTTGAGGTTGGAGCATCTGACTAGTGATTATTTACCAGGGGTTCAACACCTGCTATAGTCACTATTGAATTGCTCTTCCAAAAGCATCAGAGGCCTATTACGAGATATATAGCTAACTAAAGTAATGAGTGACCATTTTAGAAAATCATGGGACATATAGTATTTGGTTGCATGCTATTTTATGTCAATCATATTGCTGCTTGTAGCCTATAACTGATGCTTCGTGGTCTTATGCTGCCATCAATTGGAAATATTTAGCAATTAAAAGTTATTAATTCACGTACAGACATTGGTGAGGCAGCTGAGAAATAAAGTGTATTAGATCAGTCTCAAACCTGCCCCACACCAATTGCTGGACTTTCACACAGAGGTTACTAGGTCACCCAATTCAAACCAAATCAAATCAAATCAAATTTTATTGGCCACATGCGCCGAATACAACAGGTGCAGACATTACAGTGAAATGCTTACTTAGAGCCCTTAAACAACAGTGCATTTATTTTTAATAAAAAAGTAGAATAAAACAAAAAAGTGTTGAGAAAAAAAGAGCAGAAGTAAAATAAAATAACAGTAGGGAGACTATATATACAGGGGGGTACCAGTGCAGAGTCAATGTGCGGGGGCACCGGCTAGTTGAGGTAGTTGAAGTAATATGTACATGTGAGTAGAGTTAAAGTGACTATGCATAAATAATTAACAGAGTAGCAGCAGCGTAAAAAGATGGGGTGGGGGGGGGGGCAGTGCAAATAGTCTGGGTAGCCATGATTAGCTGTTTAGGAGTCTTATGGCTTGGGGGTAGAAGCTGTTGAGAAGCCTTTTGGACCTAGACTTGGCACTCCGGTACCGCTTGCCATGCGGTAGCAGTGGGAACAGTCTATGACTAGGGTGGCTGGAGTCTTTTTTGAGGGCCTTCCTCTGACACCGCCTGGTATAGAGGTCCTGGATGGCAGAAAGCTTGGCCCCAGTGATGTACTGGGCTGTACGCACTACCCTCTGTATTGCCTTGCGGTCGGAGGCCAAGCAGTTGCCATACCAGGCGTTGATGAAACCAGTCAGGATGCTCTCGATGGTGCAGCTGTAGAATTTTTTGAGGATCTGAGGACCCATGCCAAATCTTTTCAGTCTCCTGAGGGGGAATAGGCTTTGTCGTGCCCTCTTCACAACTGTCTTGGTGTGTTTGGACCATGATAGTTCGTTGGTGATGTGGACACCAAGGAACTTGAAGCTCTCAACCTGTTCCACTACAGCCCCGTCGATGAGAATGGGGGCGTGCTCAGTCCTCTTTTTTTTTCCTGTAGTCCAAAATCATCTCCTTTGTCTTGGTCACGTTGAGGGAGAGGTTGTTAGCATGGCACCACATGGCCAGGTCTCTGACCTCCTCCCTATAGGCTGTCTCATCATTGTCGGTGAACAGGCCTACCACTGTTGTGTCGTCGGCAAACTTAATGATGGTGTTGGAGTCGTGCCTGGCCATGCTGTCATGGGTGAACAGGGAGTACAGGAGGGGACTGAGCACGCACCCCTGAGGGGCCCCCGTGTTGAGGATCAGTGGCAGATGTGTTGTTACCTACCATTACCACCTGGGGGCGGTCCGTCAGGAAGTCCAGGATCCAGTTGCAGAGGGAGGTGTTTAGTCCCAGGATCCTTAGCTTAGTGATGAGCTTTGAGGGCAGTATGGTGTTGAATACTGAGCTGTAGTCAATGAATAGCATTCTCACGTAGGTGTTCCTCTTGTCCAGGTGGGAAAAGGCAGTGTGGAGTGCAATAGAGATTGCATCATCTGTGGATATGTTGGGGCTGTATGCAAATTGGAGTGGGTCTAGGGTTTCTGGGATAATGGTGTTGATGTGAAGCATGACCAGCCTTTCAAAGCACTTCATGGCTACAGACGTCAGTGCTACGGGTCGGTAGTCATTTAGGCAGGTTACCTTAGTATTCTTGGGCACAGGGACTATGATGGTCTGCTTGAAACCTGTTGGTATTACAGACTCAGTCAGGGACATGTTGAAAATGTCAGTGAAGACACTTGCCAGTTGGTCAGCACATGCTCGGAGTACACGTCCTGGTAATCCGTCTGGCCCTGCGGCCTTGTGAATGTTGACCTGCTTAAAAGTCTTACTCACATCGGCTACGGAGAGCGTGATCACATAGTCATCCGGAACAGCTGGTGCTCTCATGCATGCTTCAGTGTTGCTTGCCTCGAAGCGAGCATAGAAGTGGTTTAGCTCGTCTGGAAATCTTGTGTCACTGGGCAGCTCGCGGCTGTGCTTCCCTTTGTAGTCTGTAATAGTTTTCAAGCCCTGCCACATCCGACGAGCGTCAGAGCCGGTGTAGTATGATTCAATCTTAGTCCTGTATTGACTCTTTGCCTGTTTGATGGTTCGTCGGAGGGCATAGCGGGATTTCTTATAAGCGCTCCTTGAAAGCGGCAGCTCTACACTTTAGCTCAGTGCGGATGTTGCATGTAATCCATGGCTTCTGGTTGGCGTATGTACGTACGGTCACTGTGGGGACGACATCATCGATGCACTTATTGATGAAGCCAGTGACTGATGTGGTGTACTCCTCAATGCTATCTGAAGAATCCCGGAACATGTTCCAGTCTGTGCTAGCAAAACAGTCCTGTAGCTTAGCATCAGCGTCATCTGACCACTTTTTTATTAACCGAGTCACTGGTGCTTCCTGCTTTAGTTTTTGCTTATAAGCAGGAATCAGGAGGATAGAGTTATGGTCAGATTTGCCAAATGGAGGGCGAGGGAGAGCTTTGTATGCGTCTCTGTGTGTGGAGTAAAGGTGGTCTAGAGTTTTTTTTTCCTCTGGTTGCACATTTCACATGCTGGTAGAAATTAGGTAGAACTGATTTAAGTTTCCCTGCATTAAAGTCCCCGGCCACTAGGAGCGCTGCCTCTGGATGGGCGTTTTCCTGTTGACTTATGGCCTTATACAGCTCATTCAGTGCAATCTTAATGCCAGCATTGGTTTGTGGTGGTAAATAGATAGCTATGAAAGATATAGATGAAAACTCTCTTGGTAAATAGTGTGGTCTACAGCTTATCATAAGATATTCTACCACAGGCGAGCAAAACCTCGAGACTTCCTTAGTATTTGATTTTGTGCACCAGCTGTTGTTTACAAATATACACAGACCGCCACCCCTTGTCTTACTGGAGTCAGCCGTTCTATCCTGCCGATGTAGCGTATAGCCCGCTAGCTGTATGTTGTCCATTTCGTCGTTCAGCCACGACTCCGTGAAGCATAAGATGTTACAGTTTTTAATGTCCCGTAATCTTAAATCATCCAATTTATTCTCAAATGATTGAAGATTGGCTAATAGGATTGATGGGAGCGGCAGTTTACTCGCTCGCCGTCGGATCCTTACAAGGCACCCCGACCTACGTCCACAATATCTCTTCCTCATTCGAATGACGGGGATTTGGGCCTTGTCGGGCGTCTGTAGGATATCCTTCGCGGCTGCCTCGTTGAAGAAAAAATCTTCGGGCAATACGAGGTGAGTAATCGCTGTCCTGATATCCAGAAGCTCTTTTTGGTTATAAGAGACGATGGCAGAAACATTATGTACAAAATAAATTACAAATAACGCGGATAAACACACATAATAGTACAATTGGTTAGAGGGCTGTAAAACGGCAGCCTTCTTCTCCGGCGCCATTATATTATATATTATATATTAAACCACATTTGAAAAATAAAACAAATGTGTCTTATTTATCAAGTGTTCTGTCTTGCAATTATACATATAATAAAATAACAACAAAATAATCAAAACGCTATTTAATACTATAATTGTATTTACTAAGATAATATTATTACTAAAATAGTTTCTAAAAGTGTTCTAGGCTACCCTACCCTAGAATTAGGGGTTAGGGTTATGGCTAAAATAGGTTATAAGTAGGGTAAGAGTTTCTGTATAGCACTTTGTGACATCTGCTGGTGTAAAAAGGGCTTTATAAATACATTTGATTGATTGTTAGGTTTAGGGTTTATATGGCAAAAAACTGTATGGGTTTATGGCACTCTTGCTCCTCCTTGTGGCCGTCTGTGGGTACTACATAACTCACTCATGACACTTGCTAGGCTCATACTCTGAGGTAGCAACTGCATCAGATCTACAAATCAATGAGCTAGACCACCCGATTAGACAACAATCACCCCATTATACCCATTTGGTTTGCAACTCAGTGAACCTGCGCAGCATTCGCTCAATTTGATGCCTACGAACAAAGATTTCGATGCATATCAAATTACCCAGCAGCCATTTATAAACAACAAGTTATTTTTAATTAAAAAATTTCTTCTGGCTGTTTGAATCGGCCACATCTTGAAAAAGAGGACAGGGACATGCGTTTTGTTTAGATTGTACACTTTTTTCTTAAAACAAATATGGTTAACCATGACCAGAAAATATTTAATGTTTGATGGCTCTCCGCCAGCAATTGCCTCTTAAACTGTGTGTCACCTCACTATTGGTGACCACTACATGTACTCAGGTGAACAGTGTGCGCGCTCACCAAGTAGCCATAACCTTATTAATAATAAGTTACCTGAGGTAAACCTACAGGGTTAATGCTCACCAAGTAGCCGTAACCTTGGTAATAATAAGTTACCTGAGGTAAACCTACAGGGTTAACGCAGGCAGGTCTCATTGATAACAATAGTGAAGCTGGCATTGTGACGCAGAACAATGGGCTGGGAATAGAACGTTCTGAAGGCGAGTCGGTGTCACGGAGCTCAATAGAACTAATAGGAGCTGGCAGGGTGAAAAATGACCTAAAATAAGGCCTGTTTTTTCGCGATTACTTCATAACCAGGGACAGAAGGTAATATTATGAAACTGGGCTCCATGGCGGATGCAATGAACAAATTTGATCAGAAATAAACGTTGTAAAAAATGTCACTCGAGGTGCCCCGAAAATAATATTCAAAAGTTCAGTCCTTGGACACAGAGGGGTTAAACACTAAAGTTACCGTCCATCTAGTGAAGAGAGGAGAACCGGACAGAGGGAGCGTAGGCCAGCATCCGTCAACGAGAGAGGGAGAAGCCCTCCACGGTATTTAACAGGTGGAAGAAACAACCAGGGAGCTCCATCGGATTACCCATCATTCCCCCCCAACCTTTCCGTCTGCCCTCGCATATTTAACCCCTGCTAGCACCGGATTACCCATCAAACCCCCCCCAAACTTTCCGTCTGCCTTCGCATATTTAACCCCTGCTAGCACCCATGAGAACAATAACACACCCACGAACACAGAACACAATACTGGGTCATTACAATATTTGTAGATCTGGGCCCATATCCAAAAAGCGTCTCAGAGTAGAAAATGTGTCGTATAAGTGCTGAGAATAAAGCCATTTTAGTCCTACTCTTATGGGTATAAATTAAAGCTATGCATGAAGCCTCTATTCATAAGTGTCCCACCTAGTTGGCAGATATTTAGGACACCTCATGAGCTGTACTAACCAGTTAAGAGGTACCAGCAGGTGTCTTGATAATAGAAACATGCAGCGAGTCAGTGGTTCCTGTGCCACATGTAATTGCTTTGGAGCAGAGCCCCACCTGTTTAGCTTTTTGTTGTTGTCTGTTTTGCATGTTATTTTGACATTAATAGGTGTCGCATATCAGTTTGCAAACAATGTCAAAAAATAAATCATTGAGTTAATAAAGCTGCATACAAACATTGTCTCTTTTTTGCTTTCTTGAGTAAGGCAGCTCCAAAATGCAGGTGTTTCAACCTAGCTCAGTGCTTTCTGGGGTGGTGGGGCAGCCAGCCGAAAATACAGAGCGTAGGGGTTGGTAATGTTCACTAGTTGCGCCGTGATTGGCTCAATGTTCTGTCACTCATGGAGACTAAGTCACCGTAAAATCTACAGGGAGAGCTCGAACATTCAAGCCTCTTGGGTGCTGCCATAGAGTTACATTAGAAGTGCCCTTCCAAAAGGCTCAAGGTCATTGGCCACAGATAAAATGATGTCAAATCACGTTATATCTACCGTAGATTTGATTGGACTGATTATGTCAACATCATCCTTTAAAAAAAAAACGAGCTCTGACTGAGAAAATACGTTTTGAACAGTCATTCAATTCGAAATTCCAAGTCGGGAACTCAGGCGTCTTTCTAGAGCTCCGACATGAAGATCACTGATGTCATGATTCGACTTTGTTTTTTTCTGAGTTCCCAGTTGTCATGAAAGCACCATAAATCCAGAGAATGCCAGACTTTGATGAGAAAGTTTGATGACATAATTTGCCCACAAGAACTGCCGCGCCACCCCACCCTACACGAAATACAGCCCTTATTTTAAGTGTTTCTACAATTCCCTCTGGGAAAAACATATGGTGGAAAAACTAGTGGAACCATTTCCCTGTTTGACCACTAGGTTTTATGGGTATTATGACACCTCCACTGTGGGGCAAATGAAATGGGAGAATCTAAAGAATGCAACAATATTCGTTTAATCTTGCTGTGATATTCTAATCTGGATTTAGAATAATTTCATAGAATTTAACTAAAACCACTTTCTCTTGGTCACAGATGGACAAACTCACTTTGTGTTTACAGCTGAAGTTGGAACGAGTCTGCACACATTTGAATGGTGACTGCGCTGCTCAGTGGACGTTTTTTTAGAAAATGTCAGACACTGAAATCTATCTTAGAACAGTAATATTTTACACACCCGTAAGCCTTCATTTCTGATGGAAAAACACAAACGTGAAGAAATGGTGGATATAGCGTTTTGGATATAAACTCTTTATAAATTCTTAAACAAAATTGTCATCTCACCTCTTAGATTTGGTGTCATGTTCCCCAGAGAGACTAATTTTAGAGGCAGGGCCCCCCTCCTCTCTCTCCCCAGAGAGACTCATTTTAGAGGCAGGGCCCCCCTCCTCTCTCTCCCCAGAGAGACTCATTTTAGAGGCAGGGCCTCCCTCCTCTCTCTCCCCAGAGAGACTCATTTCCGTGCACTGACCCCTAAACAGAGATCCAGCATGTTGGTTGTGGTGAACACAGTGACAACTAATTATTGAATGTAAATTGTTCTCTTTTATTCATTATCTATTAGAAATAAAATATTTACTAACATTCTAGTGTGTTGCTTTGTTCAACAGGTCTGCTATTATTATGCTATTACTGAAATCAGTTCATAATATCAATGTTAAGAAAAGTATGTTCAGTGGTTTCATCTCAAATTACACAGGAAGCAGGAGCTCATTGTAATTTTGAAAACAACAATTTTTCTGATATTCTGAAAGACGATTTAGAACTATGAAACATAAGAAAATATACAACTTGTAAAATAACCACAATATATGAATATATGAACAATTTTTTGGGGAATTTGACTTGCCTACGCCCAGTTAGCGCCATTTTGTATGATTGAACTGTCACGTAGCTGTCCCGGTGAAATGGACTGTTAGATTTGAGTGTTTTACTTCCATTCACTATACTAAAATTACACAGTGGTGTAAAGTACTTCAGTAAAAATACTTTAAAGTACTACTTAACCCTCCCGTTGTCCTAGGGTCAAAATGACCTGCCACTGTGTTGAACCAACTTTATTTAATTTGTATATTTTTGGGATCATTTGTGAGAAGGAGGCAGTGATACTTTCTTTAAAGAAAAATATAAAAATTAAATAAAGTTGGTTCAACACAGTGGCGGGTCATTTTGACCCTAGGACAACGGGAGGGTTAAGTCGTTTTTTTGGGGTATCTGTACTTTACTATTTGTATTTTTGACAACTTTTACTTTTACTTCACTACATTCCTAAAGAAAATAATGTACTTTTTACTCCATACATTTTCCCTGACACCCAAAAGTACTCGTTACATTTTGAATGCTTAGCAGGACAGAAAATGGTCTAATTCACACATTTATCAACAGAACATCCCTGGTCATCCCTACTGCCTCTGATCTGGGGGACTCACTAAACACATGCTTTGTTTGTAAATGATGAGTTGGAGCACGCCCCTGGCTATACGGAAATTAAATTAAAACTAGAAAATGTGGCCATCTGCTTTGCTTAATATAAGGAATTTGAAATGATTTATACTTGCACTTTTACTTTTGATACTTAAGTACATTTTAGCAATTACATTTACTTTTGATATTTATGCATATTTAAAACCAAATACTTTTAGACTTTTACTCAAGTAGTATTTCCACCACTGAAATTACACCATACATTAAATTTCTCTACACACTTTACAATAATCCCTGGGAAGAGTCTTACCTTGTAGCCTGAATTCAAAACCAGAACATGTCAAGTCATTGAGATATTTTCCGTTCTGCTGAGAGAGCACCTTCCTGATGACAAGTGGCTCTGTATCTATGTTCTAGGTACAGTTGATCTTTGGATGCAATAATATCTGGTCAAAGTCTAGTGGCACAACACCATAGTATATCATTAACATAACAGTAGTTTAACCTTTGGCCAGTAAAGGCCATGGCATACTATAAAATGTTGAATCATTATGATGGATCCAGTTTCAACATATCTCTAACTTTGAAGTATACAGTGGGGTCCCAAATTATTGACTCCCTTGATAAAGATGAGCAAAAATGACTGTATAAAATAAATCATTCAAATACTGAGCTATATTGTAAGCCAAAAAAAATAGGAAATTAAATGATTTTATACTAATACAATTGCTCAGAGAAAGAGATTTTGTTTAACAAGTAATACTTTTTTCTCAAAAAGGTAGGGGTCAAAATTGACACCCCCTTTCAATACCTCCCTTGCGAGGATAACGGCACTGAGCCTTTTTCTAAAATGTTTTATGAGTTGGAGAACACATTAGGAGTGATATTAGACCATTCCTCCATACAGAATCCTTCCAAATGGCCAACTACAGGAAGGTAAAGGTACAACTAAACACACAATAAAGAAACAAATCTCCCTAACTGACGGGAGGCTTGAATCTTAGTAATTTACCCACCGGCCTCTTACTACTATCCCAATGTATACATTCTACCAACATCATACATAAATAATCCCTGGTAGGATCCTTACTACTATCCCAATGTATACATTCTACCAACATCATACATAAATAATCCCTGGTAGGATCCTTACTACTATCCCAATGTATACATTCTACCAACATCATACATAAATAATCCCTGGTAGGATCCTTACTACTATCCCAATGTATACATTTGTTACGAACCCCGTGGCTTTAAACGTCTAGGGTGGATGGACATGAGACCCGTAACATAATTCATGCAAATTAGGATGATGACATGGAACAGTGAGAACGAAAAACTACACGACAACCATAAACTACCGTCAAACATAAAATGTTTATTTGTGAACACACGGTAAAGGTTTGGGAAAAAGGGCTGAGCAGGACCCAAGAAATGAAACAATAGTGTAAAAAAAACCTAAACTGATCTTGCCTCAAGAACCGCTAAGCTACTGCTAATCATACAAAGGTACAGTGGGTGGTCCGCTCAGGTCTAAATAGTGTTTATAGACAGTTCTTTCTACGGGTAATGTATGCCCAAGGGCAGCTTGCTTAACTTCCCCTTTTCCCAGAAACACACAAAGTTACCAAACAGAGTAACCAGCAAATTAGTGAGTACTCTAAACACAGGACATCCCAGTATCCATACTCACATACAGAAATTAGTCTCTAACAAAATTACCAAACAGGGTAACCAGCAACTTAGTGAGTACACAATACACAGGACACAACAGTATCCATACTCACATACAGAAATAGTCTCTCTCTCTACAAACACAACTGACTGGTTTTTATACAATGGGATGTGTGATTGAAAAACCAGCAACAGGTGGTGCAATGCAGAGGAATGTTCACTGATTGGTCCACCTTAGCAATCAGCAGACACCTCAACGACCACCAATCAGGAACATACAGGACACCTGTGATTAGGGCAGAAGGAGAGGAAAAACACAAAAAGACACAGGATACCTGTATCCGTAACACTCCCACCCTTAAAAGAGCAAACCTCAATGGTTTGCGACACACGTACTATCACAACACCCAAAATTCAAAAATCATCCTGCCGGGATAACCAAACAAACCTAGATCTTTAAACACGAGACAAAGCATCTGCCAACACATTATCCAACCCCTTTTTGTGGCGGATCTCCAAATTATAATTTTGCACGACAAGTGCCCAACGCATAAGGCGTTGGTTCTGGTTGTACATCCGGTGGAGAAAAACTAAGGGGTTATGGTCAGTATACACTATCACTGGTAATGCACTGGAACCAACATAAACTTCAAAGTACTGCAGAGCTAACAACAAAGCTAGAGCTTCTTGTTCAATGGTGGAATAGTTTGTCTGACATTTGTTAAATTTCCGTGAAAAATAACAGACAGGATGGTCCACTCCACTCTGGTCCTGCTGCAGTAGAACAGCACCAGCACCTCTGGCACTTGCATCTACCTCCAGTTTAAATGGTTGTTCAAAATCTGGCGCAGCAAGAACAGGAGTACTACATAAGAGTGCTTTAGCAGTGTTGAAAGCAGTACGACAATCTTCAGACCATACACATTTTCTCGCCGGACTGAGCAAATCCGTTAATGGAGCAACTACCGCAGAGACATTTTTACAGAAACTACGGTAGTAGCCAACCATCCCTAAAAAACGGCGTAGCTCTCTTCTGGTGGTAGGTGCGGGAAATGCGTTTATAGCTGAGACCTTGGCATCTAGAGGGCGCACCTGACCATGGCCGACCTGTTTACCAAGATAAGTAACAGTGGCCTCCCCAAACTCGCACTTTGCTAAGTTCAGGGTTAGAGAAGCGGTTGCTAGACGTTCACACACTACCCTTAGAGTGTTAACATGATCAGACCACTCAGTTGAATAAATTACCAGATCATCAAGGTAAGCACTACAATTAGGAACTCCAGCCAATACTGTGTTAACCAGGCGTTGGAAAGTGGCTGGTGCGTTCCGCATCCCAAATGCCATGACAGCATATTGTAGGAAGTGATCTGGGGTCACAAAGGCAGAGATGTCGGAGGCACGTGAGGTTAATGGCACCTGCCAGTAACCTTTAGAAGATCTAGTTTGGTTACATAAGTAGCAGCACCAACAGTATCAATACAGTCATCTAGTCTGGGTAACGGAACGAGTCGGGCACTGTGACAGCATTGACCTTCCGATAGTCAGTACATAATCTGGACGTTCCATCAGGTTTAGGAACCAGAATGCACGGAGAAATCCAAGGACTTGAACTTGGCACAGCCAGGTTATTCTCCAGCAAATAACCGACCTCATCCCTCATTATCTTTCTTTTAGAGACGTTGACACGATAAGCATGTTGCTTGATAGGTGCAGCGTTTCCAACGTTAATGTCATGTTCTAACACATTTGTGCATGTAGGAACATCATTAAAACGACATGGAAAGCTGTGTAATAGTCTCACAATATCATCTGACTGTCTGTCCGTTAAATGAATCAGGCTTGACGGGAGAGACAGCAGCATCTCTGAATTGGGCAATCTAGCACACTGCTGCTGAGTATTGCGCAACTCCAAACCATCTCCGTCCACATCATTAACATGACCTCCCACTACAGCCGTAGCAGCAATAGAGACAGCCGACTCAGCCAGTTTCTCTGGACTGTCTATCTGAGTGACGGGTCTGGTGTGGTATGTCTTCAACATGTTAACGTGGCACACACGAGATTGGCGTTTTCTATCAGGAGTCTGTATCATGTAGTCAGTTTCACTTAGTTTCTTTTCAATGACATAAGGACCAGAGAAACGTGCTGACAATGACAGCTCCTGGCACAGGCAACAATACAAGAACTTGGTCACCTGGCTGCAGTGAACGAGAAACAGCCTGTGTGTCATAGTGTCGTTCATCCGTTTCTGTGAGGAAGACAGCGCTTCCTTTGCTAGAGCACAGGCACCATGTAGGCGCTCACGAAAGCGACTAACGTAGTCCAACACATTTTCTTTCACACACAACTCTTGTGACAAAAACTGATCCTTAAGGACTTTCATAGGTCCTCTCATGGTGTGTCCAAACACCAGTTCAGCTGGGCTGAACCCTAGGGATTCCTGTACTGTCTCACGGACAGCAAACAAAACTAGAGGAACTCCCTCATCCCAATCTTTCTCAGATTCCAAGCAATATTTACGGAGCATAGACTTCAGTGTCTGATGCCAACGTTCAAGCGCACCCTGAGACTCTGGGTGATATGCGCTTGACACACGGTGTGTAACTGACAAGGATTTTAACACTTGTTTGAAAAGGTTAGAAAGGAAATTCGTACCCTGATCAGTTTGTATCACCTTAGGTAACCCAAAAGTTGAGAAGAATTTGATCAACGCTTTACTCACCACCGGAGCAGTAATCCTTCGTAGAGGAATGGCCTCTGGGTACCTGGTGGCCACACATAATCGTCAACATAAACTGGTTACCAGATTTTGTCTTTGGTAATGGTCCAACACAATCAACCATCACATGTTCGAATGGTTCACCTATGGCCGGTATGGGACAAAGAGGCGCGGGGAAATAACCTGGTTCGGTTTCCCAACTACTTGACAGGTGTGGCAAGTCCGACAGAACTGAGCCACATCTTGTTTTAAACCAGGCCAAAAGAAATGTCGCAAAACTCGATCATAAGTCTTGGTGACTCCCAGATGTCCGGACCACTGGTGATCATGAGCGAGGGATAAAACATTTTGTCGAAAGGCTGTAGGAATCACTATTTGGTAAACAGCATTCCAATCTCCGCCAGCGTCAACATGGGATGTCCATTTACGCATGAGGAGATTACCATCAATAAAGTATGCCATGTTTTTCTTCTTTAGCTCCTCCTCTGAGACAACACTAGAAAAACATTTAGCCAGGCTAATGTCAACCTTTTGGTTAGCGATCAGCTGCTCACGAGTAACTGGTAACTTTATTGCCTCAGCAACAAGTTCCACATCCTTCTTCCTTTCTCTGGACTGTTGGTCAGACTGCACCAGCTTACCAGAGGTAGCACCCGAACTATCCTCTGGGTCACACTCTCTGAATAGAATCGTGTTCGACAAATCTATCACTTCACCCACTTGTCGTGCTTGAGCACGTGTGACAGCACAAGCGGGGAACACATCTGGATAACCCTGTGCCAGCTCCTCGGAGAGAGACTGGTCACTTTTATCCAATACCTCCAATACGGGTATCACCTTTCCTCCGGCAATATCGTTGCCCATTATAAATGTCACACCTTTTACTGGCAAAATAGGACGTACTCCAACTCTGAACAATCCACTGACTAACTCAGAGTGTACGTTCACAAAGTGCAATTACGTTCAAAAACACTGAAATAGGAATCAACCTCTGACTCCCTAAACACAGGTACTAAGGTGATCTGCCTACTAATATCAAACGTAGCAGACGACACAGCTGGTGAGGATGGCTCACTAGCAGGCATAGTATGAGCAGAGACTAACCTCGCTGTTTCTGCCTCTAGTTCCATTTTACGCATCTCCAGTTCCATCTTACGCGTCTCCTGTTCTTGATCAAGCCTACGCGTCTCCTGTTCTTGATCAAGCCTACGCGTCTCCAGTTCCATCTTACGCGTCTCCAGTTCCTGATCAAGCCTACGCGTTTCCAGCTCTGCCTCTAGCTTACGCGTCTCCTGTTCCTGATCAAGCCTACGCGTTTCCAGCTTGTCTAGCCTGATTTGTGCCCGCTCTTCCGCCTCCATTTGGAGCCGTGTCGAGCGGACATCCATCCTGGCATCACTGTCAGTCAGTGGGGAGAGTGGGTCATAACGGGGCAATGTGGCTGGAGCCTTAGCCTCGTCCTCAGACACCGACGGGCTTACAGGAGCAGCAACCACATCCCCTACAGGAGCAGCAGGGTCAGGCGGCGGTAATTCAAGCACTCGCTCGTTCAACAATATCGCTAGCACTACTTACTAGCCTAACTTCTGCTCTCACTAAACCCCTCGGTATGGGTACAGAAAAGTGGTCAGCCAAAGCCTGTAGATCCACTCTACGGCAATTCTCAAAAACCTCCCACGTAGGGTTTTCCAAAAATGCATCCAACTCAAAAGTAGCCATCCTAAACTAGCAACACGAGCCGTCGAATACTGAACACACAAAAAAAACAGGTAGTTACAGCTGCCAAGCTCAACACTGAACCAGACACTAACTAATTTGCATGAGTATCAATGAGATAAATCCCAGGCGAGCCCCCACATTATGTTACGAACCCCGTGGCTTTAAACGTCTAGGGTGGATGGACATGAGACCCGTAACATAATTCATGCAAATTAGGATGATGACATGGAACAGTGAGAACGAAAAACTACACGACAACCATAAACTACCGTCAAACATAAAATGTTTATTTGTGAACACACGGTAAAGGTTTGGGAAAAAGGGCTGAGCAGGACCCAAGAAATGAAACAATAGTGTAAAAAAAACCTAAACTGATCTTGCCTGCCTCAAGAACCGCTAAGCTACTGCTAATCATACAAAAGTACAGTGGGTGGTCCGCTCAGGTCTAACTAGTGTTTATAGACAGTTCTTTCTACGGGTAATGTATGCCCAAGGGCAGCTTGCTTAACTTCCCCTTTTCCCAGAAACACACAAAGTTACCAAACAGAGTAACCAGCAAATTAGTGAGTACTCTAAACACAGGACATCCCAGTATCCATTACTCACATACAGAAATTAGTCTCTAACAAAATTAACAAACAGGGTAACCAGCAACTTAGTGAGTAAACAAAACACAGGACACCACAGTATCCATACTCACATACGGAAATAGTCTCTCTCTACAAACACAACTGACTGGTTTTTATACAATGGGATGTGTGATTGAAAAACCAGCAACAGGTGGTGCAATGCAGAGGAATGTTCACTTATTGGTCCACCTTAGCAATCAGCAGACACCTCAACGACCACCAATCAGGAACATACAGGACACCTGTGATTAGGGCAGAAGGAGAGGAAAAACACAAAAAGACACAGGATACCTGTATCCGTAACAACATTCTACCAACATCATACATAAATAATCCCTGGTAGGATCCTTACTACTATCCCAATGTATACATTCTACCAACATCATACATAAATAATCCCTGGTAGGATCCTTACTTTGCAGCCTGAATAAAATAAAATAAAATGAAAAAAATGATTGCCTTGGCAACGTCTATTTGGGGATACCAATAAAAATCTAAATACTTAACATGACCACAATAATGTCAGCTGTAGTTGTTGTAAGATGCCCATCATACACTGGTGGCAGGTAGCCTAGCGGTTAAGGGGGTTGGACCAGTAACCGAAAGGTTGCTGGTTCGAAACCCTGAGCTGACTAGGTAAAAAAACTGTAGATGTGCCCTTGAGTATCTTTGGATAAGAGCGTATGTTAAATGACGAAAATGAAAATACTATTATTTAAAATGGTCAAGGGCTTTATGAATGTATTTTAATGCCTATCATCTGCCATGTAAAGTGTTTCCATGCAATTTCTGTGAAAAAAGCCTGAAATGGTGGAAGGTCAAAGATCATGAGTATTTGATGTCTGTGTCTCTCTCAGTCTCTGTCTGTCTCTAACCCCAGTTGTCAGTAAAGAAAACAGTTAGCTACACCTCATGGTTAATGGTTTATCCTCATGGTGTGTAGAAAGCATACCTATATAAAAGTATATTTGTTCTTGTCCAGCCATTAAATATTTTTAGATGACAGATCAGGATATCCTATAAACTCTAAACTGGAGAGAGGACAGAGCAGGATATCCTATAAACTCTAAACTGGAGAGAGGACAGAGCAGGATATCCTATAAACTCTAAACTGGAGAGAGGACAGAGCAGGATATCCTATAAACTCTAAACTGGAGAGAGGACAGAGCAGGATATCCTATAAACTCTAAACTGGAGAGAGGACAGAGCAGGATATCCTATAAACTCTAAACTGGAGAGAGGACAGAGCAAGATATCCTATAAACTCTAAACTGGAGAGAGGACAGAGCAGGATATCCTATAAACTCTAAACTGGAGAGAGGACAGAGCAGGATATCCTATAAACTCTAAACTGGAGAGAGGACAGAGCAGGATATCCTATAAACTCTAAACTGGAGAGAGGACAGAGCAGGATATCCTATAAACTCTAAACTGGAGAGAGGACAGAGCAGGATATCCTGTAAACTCTAAACTGGAGAGAGGACAGAGCAGGATATCCTATAAACTCTAAACTGGAGAGAGGACAGAGCAGGATATCCTGTAAACTCTAGTAAGTATATGTTTAATCAAGGAAGTGTGTGTCTCCTAAATGGTGTGTGAGTCTTTTTATCACACTGTAATTCTGGAAGTTGGAACACACTCCTAAAATGAGTGTCTCTGAGGAGAGAGAGGAGGGGGCACTGCCAACCCCCAGACCCAGAGAGCAGTCTCCAGTACCCAGCTGTCTGTCTATGACTGCTCCATGTACAATTCTCTCAATGTTATCAGTGGACCAATGCCCTTTGACCCAAAGTAAGATTACTGCCATACATTATAGATTATAAAAGGGGAATTCCTCAAAGATCTGTGGAGAATGTGAGAATGTAACAGACTGTAGTCTGGTTGGGAGGTTGGGAGTTCAACGTTATATCAATCATTTATTTATGAAGCTCTTTTACATCAGCAGTTCCATGTGGGGAGAAATAGAGGGAAATGTCTGACATGATGAATGATGCAGGGTGATTTCTGATACTACTGATCAACATTACTGTATGAAATACTATGGGGTTTAATAATGATCCAGGGTGATTTCTCATAGGCCTACTACTGATCATCATTACTGTATGAAATACTATGGGGTTTAATAATGATCCAGGGTGCTTTCTAATACTACTGATCATCATTACTGTATGAAATACTATGGGGTTTAATAATGATCCAGGGTGCTTTCTAATACTACTGATCGTCATTACTGTATGAAATACTATGGGGTTTAATAATGATCCAGGGTGATTTCTCATACTACTGATCATCATTACTGTATGAAATACTATGGGGTTTAATAATGATCCAGGGTGATTTCTAATACTGCTGATCATCATTACTGTATGAAATACTATGGGGTTTAATAATGATCCAGGGTGATTTCTCATACTACTCAAAAACTGCATTGTTGGTTAAGGGCTTGTAAGTAAGCATTTCACTGTAATGTCTACACCTGTTGTATTTGGCGCATGTGGCAAATACAAGTTGCTCTCTGAGCAGAACGGGAGATCAACTGCACCTAGAACATAGATACAGACCGCTCGTCATCAGGAAGTTGCTCTCTGAGCAGAATGGGAGATCAACTGCACCTAGAACATAGATACAGACCGCTCGTCATCAGGAAGTTGCTCTCTGAGCAGAACGGGAGATCAACTGCACCTAGAACATAGATACAGACCGCTCGTCATCAGGAAGTCGCTCTCTGAGCAGAATGGGAAACATCTCAATGATTTGACATGTTCAAATCAAATCAAATCAAATCAAATTTTATTGGTCACATGCGCCGAATACAACAGGTGCAGACATTACAGTGAAATGCTTACTTACAGCCCTTAACCAACAGTGCATTTATTTTAAACAAAAAAAGTAAGAATAAAACAACAACAAAAAAAGTGTTGAGAAAAAAAGAGCAGAAGTAAAATAAAGTGACAGTAGGGAGGCTATATATACAGTAAAATAAAGTGACAGTAGGGAGGCTATATATACAGGGGGGTACCGTTGCAGAGTCAATGTGCGGGGGCACCGGCTAGTTGAGGTAGTTGAGGTAATATGTACATGTGGGTAGAGTTAAAGTGACTATGCATAAATACTTAACAGAGTAGCAGCAGCGTAAAAAGGATGGGGTGGGGGGCAGTGCAAATAGTCCGGGTAGCCATGATTAGCTGTTCAGGAGTCTTATGGCTTGGGGGTAGAAGCTGTTGAGAAGTCTTTTGGACCTAGACTTGGCACTCCGGTACCTCTTGCCGTGCGGTAGCAGAGAGAACAGTCTATGACTAGGGTGGCTGGAGTCTTTGACAATTTTGAGGGCCTTCCTCTGACACCGCCTGGTATAGAGGTCCTGGATGGCAGGGAGCTTTGCCCCAGTGATGTACTGGGCCGTACGCACTACCCTCTGTAGTGCCTTGCGGTCAGAGGCCAAGCAGTTGCCATACCAGGCGGTGATGCAACCAGTCAGGATGCTCTCGATGGTGCAGCTGTAGAATTTTTTGAGGATCTGAGGACCCATGCCAAATCTTTTTAGTCTCCTGAGGGGGAATAGGCTTTGTCGTGCCCTCTTCACGACTGTCTTGGTGTGTTTGGACCATGATAGTTTGTTGGTGATGTGGACACCAAGGAACTTGAAGCTCTCAACCTGTTCCACTACAGCCCCGTCGATGAGAATGGGGGCGTGCTCAGTCCTCTTTTTTTCCTGTAGTCCACAATCATCTCCTTTGCCTTGGTCACGTTGAGGGAGAGGTTGTTGTCCTGGCACCACACGGCCAGATCTCTGACCTCCTCCCTATAGGCTGTCTCATCGTTGTCGGTGATCAGGCCTACCACTGTTGTGTCGTCGGCAAACTTAATGATGGTGTTGGAGTCGTGCCTGGCCATGCAGTCATGGGTGAACAGAGAGTACAGGAGGGGGACTGAGCACGCACCCCTGAGGGGGCCCCCGTGTTGAGGATCAGTGTGGCAGATGTGTTGTTACCTACCCTTACCACCTGGGGGCGGCCCGTCAGGGAAGTCCAGGATCCAGTTGCAGAGGGAGGTGTTTAGTCCCAGGATCCTTAGCTTAGTGATGAGCTTAGAGGGCACTATGGTGTTGAATGCTGAGCTGTAGTCAATGAATAGCATTCTCACGTAGGTGTTCCTCTTGTCCAGGTGGGAAAGGGCAGTGTGGAGTGCGATAGAGATTGCATCATCTGTGGATCTGTTGGGGCGGTATGCAAATTGGAGTGGGTCTAGGGTTTCTGGGATTATGCTGTTGATGTGAGTTTCTGGGATTATGCTGTTGATGTGAGCCATGACCAGTCTTTCAAAGCACTTCATGGCTACAGACGTCAGTGCTACGGGTCGGTAGTCATTTAGGCAGGTTATCTTAGAGTTCTTGGGCACGGGGACTATGGTGGTCTGCTTGAAACATGTTGGTATTACAGACTCAGTCAGGGACATGTTGAAAATGTCAGTGAAGACACTTGCCAGTTGGTCAGCACATGCTCGCAGTACACGCCCTGGTAATCCGTCTGGCCCTGCGGCCTTGTGAATGTTGACCTGCTTAAAAGTCTTACTCACATCGGCTACGGAGAGCGTGATCACATAGTCGTCCGGAACAGCTGGTGCTCTCATGCATGCTTCAGTGTTGCTTGCCTCGAAGCGAGCATAGAAGTGGTTTAGCTCGTCTGGTAGGCTTGTGTCACTGGGCAGCTCGCGGCTGTGCTTCCCTTTGTAGTCTGTAATAGTTTTCAAGCCCTGCCACATCCGACGAGCGTCAGAGCCAGTGTAGTATGATTCAATCTTAGACCTGTATTGACTCTTTGCCTGTTTGATGGTTCGTTCGGAGGTCATAGCGGGATTTCTTATAAGCGTCCGGGTTAGAGTCCCGTTCCTTGAAAGCGGCAGCTCTACCCTTTAGCTCAGTGCGGATGTTTCCTGTAATCCATGGCTTCTGGTTGGGGTATGTACGTACGGTCACTGTGGGGACGACATAATCGATGCACTTATTGATGAAGCCAGTGACTGATGTGGTGTACTCCTCAATGCTGTCTGAAGAATCCCGGAACATGTTCCAGTCTGTGCTAGCAAAACAGTCCTGTAGCTTAGCATCTGCGTCATCTGACCACTTTTTCATTAACCGAATCACTGGTGCTTCCTGCTTCAGTTTTTGCTTATAAGCAGGAATCAGGAGGATAGAGTTATGGTCAGATTTGCCAAATGGAGGGCGAGGGAGAGCTTTGTATGCGTCTCTGTGTGTGGAGTAGAGGTGGTCTAGAGTTTTTTTCCCTCTGGTTGCACATTTAACATGCTGGTAGAAATTAGGTAGAACGGATTTAAGTTTCCCTGCATTAAAGTCCCCGGCCACTAGGGAGCGCTGCATCTGGATGAGCGTTTTCCTGTTGATTAATGGCCTTGTACAACTCATTCAGTGCAATCTTAATGCCAGCATTGGTTTGTGGTGGTAAATAGACAGCTATGAAAAATATAGATGAAAACTCTCTTGGTAAATAGTGTGGTCTACAGCTTATCATAAGATACTCTACCTCAGGCGAGCAAAACCTCGAGACTTCCTTAGTATTTGATTTTGTGCACCAGCTGTTGTTTACAAATATACAGAGACCGCCACCCCTTGTCTTACCAGAGTCAGACGTTCTGTCCTGCCGATGTAGCGTATAGCCTGCTAGCTGAATGTTATCATTGTTGTCGTTCAGCCACGACTCCGTGAAACATAAGATATTACAGTTTTTAATGTCCCGTTGGTAGGATAACCGTAATCTTAAATCGTCAATTTTATTCTCAAAAGATTGAACGTTGGCTAATAGGATTGATGGGAGAGGCAGTTTACTCGCTGCCGTCGGATCTTACAAGGCACCCGGATCTGCGTCCGCGATATCTCCGTCTCTTCCTCACGCGAATGACGGGGATTTGGGCTTGTCGGGTGTCTGTATGATATCCTCGCGGCCGCCTCGTTGAAGAAAAAATCTTCGTCCAATACGAGGTGAGTAATCGCTGTCCTGATATCCAGAAGCTCTTTTTGGTTATAAGAGACGATGGCAGAAACATTATGTACAGAATACATTACAAATAACGCGGAAAAACACACATAATAGTACAATTGGTTAGAGGGCTGTAAAACGGCAGCCATCTTCTCCGGCGCATTTGATGTAGCAATCGGCGAGGCAGGGAAGCAAACCCAGGTTGTTGGCGTGAAAGGCAAACACCCTACACATCATGCCATTGGCACTAAGAGGGTTAACCCACTTGGTGGGAATTGTAACGTTCTGGTAGTGAATTCAGGCTACAAGAAATGTATGGTGTAATTATAGTATAGTGAATCCTGGGACAGGCGCTAACTGGGATTGGGTAAGTCAAATTCTAAAACATATAGCATATGAATATATCATAGTTCTACATTTCACATTTCGTATGAAATATGTAATTGCATCATATTTGTTCCACTATAGTGCAACGATCCTCAGTATATGAGCCACGTTACAATTCCCACCAAGTGGGTTAACCCTCTTAGTGCCAATGGCATGATGTGTAGGGTGTTTGCCTTTCACGCCAACAACCTGGGTTTGCTTCCCTGCCTCGCCGTTTGCTACATTGATGTCAGAAGTGGGATGGTGGCCATCAGAAAACCTGGACATGTGAGGGGTTAAGTAGTGCCTTTGATGTAGAAAATTGTATGTGTCGGCAGTAAAACAAAAAGTACTTTCAGAGTTTTTGTAGAATTAAGATAGACTTTATTACACAGATAATATAGCTGAGGTGGTCTGCAGAGCATCTAACTTTCCACCTCTCAGCTCTCAGTTTATATACAGTTTCATCCTTACTCATTTTACATCCATTTTAGCTTAATCCCTCCCTGTTTGGTTCCTCCACCATTGTCTCCAGTTTTCACCTCTTGACCGCTCCGCCCACTTCCTTATTTTATAATAATGGTGGTATCTGACTTCTCTCCCTTCTAATTCAGTGTCTGGAAACATTAGTGGCGGAACCAAGGCCTGTCCTGTAGAAATAACAGCCCTGTCCTGTAGAAATAACAGCACTGTCCTGTAAAAATAACAGCCCTGTCATGTAGAAATAACAGCCCTGTCCTGTAAAAATAACAGCCCTGTCCTGTAAAAATAGCAGAGCCATTTCCTGGCTC
Organism: Coregonus clupeaformis; assembly: GCF_020615455.1. Lineage (NCBI taxonomy): Eukaryota > Metazoa > Chordata > Actinopteri > Salmoniformes > Salmonidae > Coregonus > Coregonus clupeaformis. Next base: position 113,377 of record NW_025535095.1, read on the forward strand.
CATTCTGACCCCCTAATTGATTCCCATACCTATCAATCGGTACTTAAACATGGCTTAAACATGGCAGGTCCATAATCAATTTCTCAATCATATACAGTTCCCACACATAGCAGGCAGTTCCCACACATAGCAGGCAGTTCCCACACATAGCAGGCAGTTCCCACACATTGCAGGCAGTTCCCACACATAGCAGGCAGTTCCCACACATAGCAGGCAGTTCCCACACATAGCAGGCAGTTCCCACACATAGCAGGCAGTTCCCACACATAGCAGGCAGTTCCCACACATAGCAGGCAGTTCCCACACATAGCAGGCAGTTCTCACACATTGCAGGCATTCTTCCAAGCCTCTTCCTTCTGTACCACTCAGTCCCAACACCTGTCATGCTGTGATTAACCATGTTTAACTTATAGTCTGAACTATGTTTAACCCCTGGCTCCGTTCCAGGAATATGCCTAAGGAGGGAGGCAAAGGGCAACAGTCTGGTTTCAGTGACTGATAAGGCAGGACAGCCGTGGATTAGGGAGGAGCGAGGAATTTGACCCGAAGTCAGATCAGATGAAGAGAGAAGAAACGTCCACGCCCACGAAGGTTCTATCATCAGGCAGGGCCATGACTACACCAGCGAGAGGAACCAATGAAGTTCCTGCCTAGCAACAGAGATGTAACTATGTTTAACCCTGGCTCCGTGCTTGTCATGTTGTGATTCACTGTTTAACTTATAGTCTACGGAGTCTAAAAGGGTTGAACTATAGTCCACTGAAAAATCCCCAATACCTTCCTGTTTTGGAGGGGGCTGTGTAGTGAGCCACGTTACAATTCCCACCATGTGGGTTAACCCTATTGCCATGTGTAGGGTGTTTGCCTTTCGCCAGCGCACCCGGGTTCACTTCCCTGCCCCGCTGTTTGCTACAATATTAATATCATAGACTACCTGTTGAACAAAGAGACTCAATAGAATGAGATAAAGGATTTTAGGATAATATAAATAAGTATCTATTTAGAGTTGTCTTTTAGGTTCAGCCTTGTAGCTGCTTTTATCAATTGGCTGAAATGTAATAAATGACATGGCCTCAGAGTTCGGAGATAACCAGTCCCAGTTTAAATCACCATGACAACCATTTCATTATTTCCCCAGTGCAGCAAGGGAATCTAGAGACTCAAACTTTGTACCAAATCACATAGGTTTACAGCAGCTCACAGTTGCAACTTCATTGCTAAGAACTGCTTTGGTTTAGATAAAGACACAGGTCATAATATGTGTAGCAATCAGGGTTGGGCTCAATTCAGAATTTTGGAATTGACTCCCATTCAACTCATGAGGAAGATTAATCGTCATTGAGCAAATTTCAGGACTGCTGAGCGCAAACTTGAATGTTGTAAAAATTCTGTACAACTTCCGGCACACGTTTACTGTGAACACTGAGGCTGTCCCAGCTGGAAGTTACAGTTTTAACACTGGCCAAGTATATTCATTTCTCTATAAGCATGCTGAAAGTTGTTAATTTGTTTACAGAGAAATAGCATTGTATTTGGTCAAACAACAGTTTGCTAAGTGCTGGTAGCAAGCTGCTAGGTCTGCTGTTAGAACCAGTAAAGGTTGCTTTACCACTCTTGGATAGCGGAATGACTTTGGCTTCCCTCCAGGCCTGAGGACAAAGACTTTCCTCTAGGCTCAGATTAAAGATATGACAGATAGGAGTGGCTATAGAGTCAGCTACCATCCTCAGTAGCTTCACATCTAAGTTGTCAATGACAGGAGGTTTTTCATTATTGATCGATAACAAAAACAATTCTACCTCTCCCACACTAACTTTGCAAAATGTAAACTTGCAATGCTTTTCTTTCCTTTGTTGTTTTCTTATGCATGAGTACTATGGCTCAGAGTACAGGCCTGAGTCATGCCTGTCAATGCTACAGAATCCTTCTCTGATGCGCTCTGCCTACTAAATCTACTGCATAGTTAGTTTGGTATACTAAGTCTTGCATAGTTTGTTTTATTTCAGTATGTTGGACTGAAAGTGGCTAATATTGTGTTGATTCCATCAGAATTCCCACAGTAGAGGCAAATGTTAATAGTGTTAACTAATCGGGAAAACGATCAAGTTGGAGAGAACATTGCTAATTGGCCACATCCCGCAGGAATTTGAATATGAGTAACAGAAAGTCGAATTTAATTCAGTGCAATCAAAGATTATGGATACACTGACAAGATCCGTCTCTCTGCCCTCACAATGGGTGTTGTTGTCCACAAAGCTCCTGCCTATCCTTTCTTTGGATTGGTTCTAACCGCCGTGTCTTTGTGAGATGCAGGGTAGGTGAACAGATGATCTCTGCATGTGTGGTTCCCACCGTGAAGCATGGAGGAGGAGGTGTGATGGTGTGGGGGTGCTTTTGCTAGTGACACTGTTTGTGATTTATTTAGAATTCAAGGCACACTTAACCAGCATGGCTACCACAGCATTCTGCAGCGATACGCCATCCCATCTGGTTTGGGCTTAGTGGGCTTAGCTGCAGCCCGATATACACAGACATGGAATCACTGGCGACATTAATAATGGAACACTAACCACTTTAATAATGTTTACATACTGCTTTACTCATCTCATATGTATATACTGTAATCTATTCTATTCTACTGTATCTTAGTCTATGCCACTCCGACATTGCTCGTCCTAATATTTATATATTTCTTAATTCCATTCTTCTACTTTTAGATTAGTGTGTTCTGTTGTGAATTGTTAAATACTACTGCACTGTTGGAGCTAGAAATGCAAGCATTTCGCTACACCCACAATAACATCTGCTAAATATGTGCATGTGACCAATACAATGTGATTTGATTTGATGAGGACTGTTATTTATTTAATCAGTTGTAGAATGCTGTAACGTAACAAAATGTGGAAAAAGGTCAAGGGGTCAGAAACCTTTCTGAATGCCCTGTATCCTCCTCTTTCTACCTGGTTTCCTTTTCCTCTGTCAACCACCAGCCTCTCATCTCCAAGACAAATGAATGAGGTGAGAAAAGGAAGACGTGGATGTACTGAGGCGGCAGGTATTTAAGGGAGTCAGCCGCAGCACTAGCCGGGACTCCGGACTAATCACAAATTCTTACTCTGAATGTATCCTGCAGCGCGCATGGATACCATATTTGAGTGATCTAATGTAGTGCCACATAACTACCTTCATTAGCAGCCAAGCATCGATCAACATGTCACCAGAATAAGACCCTCGATATTTATTGGAAAGGAGCATCAATCTCATCACCTTGCACGTTCACCATAATTTATTTCACCTGTAACCCAGGCCCGGCGGTAGGATTAACTCGGCAAGGGGGCATCAGAAATTACTAAGGGGGCACAACTATTTTCGCTTGCTGATAACACAGGGTGGATAATAATCGATAGTACAATTACACACAATGTATTTGCAGCCACGCCACGGCTGTCTTGCCACAAGAATACAGGCTACTGCACCGCTTTTACAAACGTGGACAATTCATAACCGCACGAAATTGCAAGTTATGACAACGCTACACAGCTACATGCAAAATACCCATCAATCCAATGCAAAACAGTTGCTAATTACCGTAATAACACTTCCTCATGCCAATACAATGTAAAACAGTTGCTAATTACCGTAATAATACTTCCTCATGCCAATACAATGCAAAACAGTTGCTAATTACCGTAAAAACCCTTCCTCATGCCAATACAATGCATTTTGAATGGCGGAAAGCAAACAATAATGTACAACGCACTACCACGACTTATCGGTCCAATGCAGCTTGGACGCAGCTACCAAGCTGTCTTCCCACCAGAGTGCCGTCCTACGCTGCGTATGATAACAGAGACATTAGTATTCCATAGCAACGAGTTGTTTATGGCAACACTATAGCTACATCGTTACTCAACCATTGGTCAAGGTCTGCCCACCCTCATCAATGTAATGCAAAGCACCTCTTCTACATTATAAAACAACATTAAAAACAATCTGATTATATTATATACCAAACATTTCCAATCCAATCACAGAAATCAAGCAGTAGACTTGGCAGCAAGGCCAATAAAGAAAATCACGTCTATGCCTATTTCTGACGTTTGCCACGCATTTCCAAAAGCTAGCAAATAACTAAATACTACAAGCCCAGCCAGGCTGCCTGTTCTCACCCAGATTCAAAAGAGTTGCAGCCGCCTTGATGCTGTGTTGAACCTCCTCAGCAGTCTCTCGTTCCACTCCCCACGGAATTTGCTTGTAAGATCCCTCTCAAATGTCAGTTGAATCAGCTGCTCTTTCCTCCTGTGCAACATGCTCCGTCTGTGCTCACTGAATGTGTTTGTATCTCTCCCATAACTCATCAAACTGCATCTGGCTTGCAGCAGTCACTCTCTGCCTTTGAACCACGTGCTACAAAATGTCAGATTTCTCCCACAGTACAGGCGGGTTGGGTATTTCCCCAGACAAACCTGCGCTGGCTCCTCATCACAGAGGTCGTCAGGCACTAACGGAGGCGTCGGTGCTTGTAATATACTGGCGGTACTGCTGCTAGGTTTGGTCTTGGCGGCTGCAGGCCAGGTTGGTTACCTCCTATGTCACCAAGCTGCAAGACAGTTGCGCAGCTGCCTTTGCTGCTGGGCTCAGCGGCCTTGGCCTCTGTGATTAGCGTCAGCCAAGCGGCCTTGGCCTCGGTGATTAGCGTCGGCCAAGCGGCCTTGGCCTCGGTGATTAGCGTCGGCCAAGCGGCCTTGGCCTCGGTGATTAGCGTCGGCCAAGCGGCCTTGGCCTCGGTGATTAGCGTCGGCCAAGCGGCCTTGGCCTCGGTGATTAGCGTCGGCCAAGCGGCCTAGGCCTCGGTGATTAGCGTCGGCCAAGCGGCCTTGGCCTCGGTGATTAGCGTCGGCCAAGCGGCCTTGGCCCCGGTGATTAGCGTCGGCCAAGCGGCCTTGGCCTCGGTGATTAGCGTCGGCCAAGCGGCCTTGGCCTCGGTAATTAGCGTCGGCTCAGCGGCCTTGGCCTCAGTGATTAGCGTTGGACCAGCGGCCTTGGCTCGGTGATTAGCGTTGGACCAGCAGCCTTGGCCTCGGTGATTAGCGTCGGCTCAGCAGCCTTGCCTTTGGCCTCTGTGGCAGGCTTCTCCCCCCCCCCCCCCCCCACCCGCTTTGATCCGATGCTGCTGTTGTGCCCTGGCGAAGCCACTTTCTAATATCCATCATACTATCAGCTACCTACCTAACTGTTAACATTAGCTACATTCCATCCAGCTGCGCGTTTTGTTTTTCGTAGTAAGTAACTTTGAAAGTAAACCTAAACGGTCAAATTGACCCACCCTTCTACTGTGAAGTTTTTTTCAACCGGTAAAATGTGGATGACGTACGTATGATGCGTGCAAGGGAGTTGCATGAATGAAGCATACACAACAAATGGGTTGGGCGTGACGGAGGGGGCAGATTGTGGGACAGAATATGGATACAGAACCGAGGGGGCACAATATTCCAACTAAGTGGGCATTGCCCTCTTCTGCCCCCTCGTGGCGCCGGGCATGGGTGTGTTGAACATGCATGTATGAGAGAATACCTGTGAATGACTAACCTTTTTGACAGGAGGAAAAGCCTCCCGTGTGAATGAGGAGAGTGTGGGTTGTTATCTCTTAGACTGTAAAGGATCAGATTAATAACCAATAAAATGAGTGTGGGTATCGAAGAGAGAACCGTGACAGATTAGGTGGAAATGGGAGGAGAACTGAACTCTTAGGACACCAAGCCTGAAGACTACTGAACCAATCATTGCATAATAAGATTGAAATGTTGATAATAAGAGATTGGAATTTGCCTAGTAAGCTGATTGAATAATACGTTTCAATATATAATGTTATCTAGGGGTTCCGATATATGGCTTCTGTGAAGATATGGGGGAAAAAATGAGAAATTGTATGTGTGTATAATCGATTACTGGAGATTTTATAAAGTTATCATGGAAATAATAATAATAATAATTGTATACAAACTTGCACACCCAAACGTAGACGTACATAAGGGGTGAGAAAAGTATTCTGAGTTGGTCCCTTTATGGATCATTTGATAAAGATAAGGTTAAAGCATTGTATGACTGTCTAAAGGCTCTGGGAAATAGTCTAAGAAAAAGATTGCCATATGTTCACATTTGGTAAAAGTATGGGAATTGACTTACCCCTAACTAATAAAAACTATAAATGCTTATGGGATTTCCTCCGTCTTGGTAATACATTCTGAAACAAAACCTATGCCCTGTTAAATAGAACCATTGAAATGTTGAACATGTAGAGATTTGTTTTTAAACTTAAGGCTATAATTTATTGTACTCCCGATGGAGTCTTTGTTGATATTCCAACCGTTGACGTTCTAAACCAATTAGTGAGTAGGAAAAATGGAAAGTGTCTGTTTTCCTGTCTACACCCTCAGGCGCCAGACTTATGATGGACGGAGATCGCCATCTACTGGGGACGGATGGACAGTGCCAGGCCATTCATAGTGAAAGATACAATCAGAAAGAAACCTGGTCTCGACAGCTGCCTGGGAGAGTGGGCTCCCTTCGTGGGATGTTCAAAGTTTATTTTTATTTTTTTATAACCCAACCCTGATCTGTACTTCTCCACAACTTTGTCCCTGACCTGTTTGGAGAGCTCCTTGGTCTTCATGGTGCCGCTTGTTTGGTTGTGCTTGCTTAGTGGTGTTGCAGACTCTGGGGTCATTCAGAACAGGTGTATATATATACTGAGATCAGCTTGTGACAGATCATGTGACACTTAGATTGCACACAGGTGGATTTCATTTAACTAATTATGTGACTTCTGAAGGTAATTGGTTGCACCAGATCTTATTTAGGGCTTCATAGCAAAGGGGGTGAATACATATGCATGCACCACTTTTCCGTAATTAATTTTTTTGAATTTATTGGGAACAAGTTATTTTTTTCATTTCACTTCACCAATTTGGACTATTTTGTGTATGTCCATTACATGAAATCCAAATAAAAATCCATTTAAATTACAGATTGTAATGCAACAAAATAGGAAAAACGCCAAGGGGGATGAATACTTTTGCAAGGCACTGTATGCAGCTTGTATGTAGTGCAGCCCAAGGCCTGTGTCTGAGTCACATAAATCATCCTCCTCCCTACCATTTGCCCCTGGCTGCTGCTGTTCTAAGGGATCCACTGGCCTGCTGTTGTCATCTGTCCTCCTTCTAAGCTCATCTGAAAGGTAGAAAGGTTGAGGTGCAACATGTCATTAGTTAGTTTTAAAGGGCGACTGCACATCCTGATTTGGCATCGTTTTAGATTGGGTTCGTTAAGAAATATTAGCGGCCATGACTGAATTCAAACGTGAGTTGGTTTTGTGGTGTGGTTTGATGTGGGTGTCTCTTGTGTGTGTTTACAGGTTCCCAAATGTCACCTGACTGACTTTGGATAGGGGCTAGTTAGGGACCGGCAATAAATTACACAATGAAAATGAGACAATAGTTTCATATTGCATATCTTTACGTTTAAGAGACAGGAGACAGAACAATGGACCTGTAGAATGGAATAAGTTAGAAGACCTCTATGATTCATTTCATTTCGTCAGCTAATGTGAGATTTTTTGATTAAATAATATTTGAGGACACATTACTTAAGGGCCTGTGTATTTTCAAAGTTATGTTCACCTACAATCTAACCACAAATCTGTCCATCTTTTCCACTCGATTTCTGGCTGACTTCCTCCTTCCCTTCTAAGTTCAAGTGTGTTTATTTATTATATACACATGATATACACTGTGTGGACAAAACATTAGGAATACCTGCTCTTTCCATGACCTAGACTAACCAGGTGAATCCAGGTGAAAGCTATGATCCCTTATTGATGTTACGGAGGACTGTGGTGGTCATGACATTCTGTCAGCCGGTGATTGTCATTCAGATTAACTGCCGGTCTCATGCTTATTGTCCTTAACTAACATGAAGACGTTTACCATCTCCTGGCTTCCACCCATAGCCTACAAGCCACTGATACAGACCTTGGAACATCTACATTTAAAAAAGTCTAATAAATCCATGTAATATAGCCTACACCACCACAATAAATCCATTATTTATTTTAGACAGGTCTAAAGAAACGATGACATTAAGAAAATGTAGCG